>NW_008678583.1:0-47211 GCF_000695815.1 Acanthisitta chloris
TAAATTGCTTTCAAGGGAATAAGGCACTGAGATATACTATTTTATATACCTTAGAAACGACCATAAAATATTATTAGATTTTGAAAACTCAGCTTTTATGTTTTATATTTCTCATTATTATTTGTATGTTCACTTTGCTTTTCCTTACTGAATATTGTTGTGCATTAAGACTGAAGGACAATGCTAACATTAAAAAGATCAAAGGGCTATAATTGGATTTTTTCCAAGATATATATGACAAAATGCTCCAATTCTGCATTTTTACAGTGTTAGTAGATAATGTTAAGTTACAGTCTAATAGTATGATTGTTATCTTCCTGTTCTCATTGGTTTGTTGCAATTTATGGAGCTCAACAACACTCTTGCCATGATTTACTTATTTCAGTACGTTCATTACAAGCTTTCCCAAAGAAGGACAATAGTTTGATTTTTGTCAAGGTCAAAAGACCAAGAAAATATGTCAAAGCAGCACAATGAGAAATTTGAAGTAAGATCTGAGTTCCATCATATATCTAGAGAACAAAGTAGATATCAGGGATACTTTGTCCTTTCTGTCTTGAATTTCTTGTTTTTCAGGCACACCTGGAAATTCAGTCAAGGACAGAATGAATGTGGAAAATGAGCTATATTTATGTCATCAAAATTAATTACTATAGTAGAGGGACAACTGAATTATAACAGTTGCATCTGAGTCTATTCTGGTGCAAAAAGCAAAAAAGGGGGATATTACTTGATGGCTTTTGCTCTGAACATTTATGCAGAATAACCCTTGCCCTCCAATTCTCTCTTATCTTGGTAGAGCATTACTTTATCTCAGCATTTTCTGAGAGTGGCAGTGCCACACATACAAATTGTGTATTTTCTCAGTGTTTCCCTTGATGTTCTTCTTCTGAGGCTTCATAGAAGATTTTTTCATAGTCTTCTCAGCCATGTCAAGTTTACAAGCAGCCTGGAAGAAGACAGAATGCCAAGTTCTATATTGGTGATCTCCTTCCAATGACATCAGTGGGATTACCCTCCTGCTGCCAAGGATCTGCTCCCCTGCCTCATTGCCTACCAACACTTCACTGCTAGTATAAAATCCATGCAAATTTTTGCACAGCTGCACAGGTATAAAGATGTCCTTAATTTGATTAAATTGCAAAGTCATAAAAAGCCTTCTTGTATTTTAAAATAAATACAAAGTCACTTAAGCATATGAAAAGGAATGAGGAGTAAAGCTATTAACACTGTATAAGGATAATGTCTGGCATCCACTTTCTTAGAGGTAAGGGATGAGATATTTTGCTAAGGAAAGTTTGTGAAGAATATTTTTTTTAGTAAGTATATTTTCTGGTTGTTAACACAAGATGTGTGTGTGTGTATAATTTTCTACTGTCTGTGATTTGTGAAGAATCTTTTTTTTAGTAAGTATATTTTCTGATTGTTAACACAAGATGTGTGTGTGTGTATAATTTTCTACTGTCTGTGTAATTTAACCAGTTTATACCATTTTTGCCTTTTGCTGTGTATATCTCTCTAGAGCACTGTAATTAAATTTGAACTTCTTGAGATATAGAGATCCCAGTGTGGATACTGGTTTGCTCACTAAGAGAGGTCCTCAAATGGAACAACCTATTCATACTTCTCCATGCCTCACTGTAGGAAGGGTGGGAATCAATAACCAATAAAAAGACAGGATGTGGAAGAGAAAACTATTGCCATGGATTATGGAAGCAGAGTCAGCTATTCATATATTTAAAGCTAATCTGTTTTTCTCAGTAGCTGAGGCACTGAAAGTCTATATATTTACAAATGGGAAAGAACACCTTAAAGATTCTGGATGAACGTGACCCTGCCCTGACAATCTTCAAAGTAAAATCCTTAGAACATCCTACTTCTTAAACACATTCCTATGGGAAGCACTGCTGATTTTCACTGACTGAAGTATTGCTTAAGCATACTGCCAGCTCACCTTCTGTCAACTCAGTTTCCACGAGGATACGTTAAAGCACTAAAGCAGCTACGTTCTTGTTGTTATATGTATACTGCACTTCTAAACAAAATAAATGGCATGAATGAATTTTATTTACAGTTTCTATAGGCAAGTAGAGTTGAAAATACATTGACTCATATAGCAGGGATAATTCCAACGGCTGAAAGAATTTCATGATAACTTGTGTAGTAAATTAGATTACGTTTGATTAAACACTAAATACATGCCCAATAGAAATTTCCAGCCTTCTTGTTCATGAAAGAATATATTTTATATTCAATAATCAGTCTCTTCCATAGTCTATATTCCAATTGCATTTGCAAATTAGGGATTAAAATGATACAGAGATACTTTTAAAATAGTTTTTTAATACCTCATTTTTCCTTGCGTATTTTTTCACTCATCTCTCATACTTCTTTCATCTTGCATAACCTAACATAATTTGTTCATTAAGACTTGATCCTACAAACAACTAGGCATATAACAACTGTTTTACAAGACAGGGGCCTAAGATAAGTCCATTGTATTCCGTATTAGTATTTTCACAGAATTAAAATGCAAACCAGATATTTTACAGGTAGTCATTAATTATGCAACATTCTCTTAATGCTTGCACAATTATTTTCAGAAGTGATATGTTGTCATATTTGCAGCTGAACTTGTTCTTGAATACACAAGGAGTTAATGCAACAACATCTATAAGAACTGAGGTTCTTCACATTTCATTTAGACATTCAGAATTAATGAATAATTTAGACTATGATTATTTTCTTACTTGCCCTCCTGTTTCTAAGTGGGGAATATTACTACTGCCTTACTTTGATGAATCATTTTGGAAACAAAGGAATAGCTATGAAGCACTAAAATACTAACTGTGATGGGTGTCATAGAAAAGTCTGTCTGGAAACAAATGACTCCTTCACAAAAATGGGGATTTACTACAGTGCAGTAGTGAAGGAGTAAAAACAAAACTACTTAGTGATTAAGTGAGAGGTCATGTGGAAATCCTTAATCTGTGAAAGCACAGTTCAGGATCTTCTCATAATGATGTGCACAAAAGCACAGGAAAAAAGGTATGCATTACGTTTGTCTAGACATCTTTTAGTGCCCATATTAGTGTTCTCCAATGCTAACAGCAGCATACAGATGTGTGCACGTATTTTTTATATAAAGTGTCATCACTAGCTAATGCATGTTAACCAACAACTCTCTGCTGAACTAGTTACTGGATGCCAGCAAAGAGAAACATGCCCCCAAACAAGTAGATGTACCCCCATAATGAAGGTGCAATTTATTTACCTATCTGTATTATTTTGAAGTTAAACACATTCCTTAAAATTGCCTGCAAGATACTTTTTTCCCTTCCTTCAAATTGTATCTCAAGGCCAAACTGATGGGAGAACACTTGGGAGTGTGACAGAACTGAGTTGCTGAGCTAAGGTAGAGAAATGGCACTTTATTTATAAGCAATAGTCAAAATACCTTATGAATGCTTACATAGACACAGTGTATAGTTCTTTACCTTCCTCTTTCTGCATGCTGCATACTTCCTTTTTTTTCCCATATGATATTTAGCTTGGACCAAACTGTTAGGGGCACTGACTCTATTTTTGCACTTAGAACAATTCACGTATGGAACACCTACCAGCTGTGGCCCCTATGTACTGCTGTCATAATAAAAGCCAGTGCAGCTGGAGCTGTTTAGGTGACTAGTGTAATTTGACTAAATGTCTCAGTTTTTCAGAAAATATCCTGTACATCTTGTTCTTCTTGGGCTTCAAATGCCATGGAAACAGTCTGTTTTTCAGTATTTCCATGCATCTTTCCTGATCTGGTAAGAACTGGGAAGAGCGAAGGCAGTACAAAGCACAGCTGAAACAGACATCTGGAATGGCTGGTTATGGAAATTTACACATGACTAGGTATAGAATTCTAGAATCCTTCAAGAACCTCATGAGATTTTATCCTCTCCAGAAGGAATTTTGAAGATGTTTATCAATCTAGGTCAATGATCATTTAAGGATCCAAGTCTTGGGAGTGTCTATACGGATATGGGATTCCATCAGGACCTGGCACAAGTCTGTGACTTGGATGAAGACTATTTTTATATTATGATTTTTGGTGCCAATGCAAACTTCAGATTAGGAACAACTAGATCTGAACTGAAAACAACTCCAAACTGAATTTATTTGGTCTATACCATATGAAGCTTTGCATTCATAGCAATGGTGAACTGAACTGTTAAATACAAATATTACATATGGCAACCAGTACTGAAGTCTTGATTAAAAGTAGATAAGACCTTCAACATTTTAGTGAAAAAAACCTAACCAACCTTCTAAAGTATGAACTGGGTAAATTAATTGTGAAATTTTCTCATTTGTGCTTTATTAATAGTTCTGTGGGTGAAGAGTTTTACACAGTCTCATCGTGAGTTGTCAAAAAAGTCATCAGGAGGTAAGTTTGGACATTAATTTTAATTTGCATATAGCATTGTCCTAGTTTTCTCATCTTCTTCTGTAAGTGTGGAACTATACAGATAGTTGGTCCTGGGAGAGCAAATGTAAAGGGATGAAGATATACTTTGTTGGAGAATAGAGAAGGGGGAAGATGGGGGAAAGATGAAAGGGATAAAGGGATAGAAACCTCATTAGAAAAGAAGTTTAAAAAAGCCCAAACTGTCATGGTATATTTTTCCTGACTATTCAGTACCCCACAACAGTAACAAGAAATTGCAGAAATTAGGATAAGTTTCAGACTTGCCAGCCAGGAAAAAACCTGATAAATTTGGAGTGTGTGCTATTTAGAGTTACTCTTCAGCTTAATAGATATCCCAGAGAAATGTACAATGAAATGAATACGCTTCAACTTTGAGCACTAGATCTGTACTTACACAAAAAAATGCAGTTTGGGGTTTATGTGAGGAATTACTTTCTGTGTAAAAAGTCAATTGGTTCATAGTATATGTTCTTCTCAGTAATAAGAAAAGAATATTTCACCTAATGAACAAGCAAAAGTGCACATCCTCCAAAAAAGTGGGCATATTACTTCCTAAGAAAAGTTTATTCCTTTCTAATATGCTATGATGGGAAAGAATAAACTAGCCAAAATTGAGTAAATAGCAATAATCATGCATCCACCAGCTGAAACCTGTGCAAATATAATTTATTCAAGATGAAAGAGGTAAGCTTCACATCACCAAAGATGGGTACAAAAACTAAAAAGACCTTACTGTGAAATGGATAACAGCTAGAAAGTTGTAGTGGTCCAGTGTGTTCCAGAGGGCCTTTCATTCTGCCTCACTCACATCAAGTCTTGCTATGTGTCTGGTCTCTTTTTAAATTTTAAATTTTACCTTTTTTCATTTGGACAAATTCACAGAAGCGAACTCAGCACACTCAAAAGCACATTCAACTCCTCAAGTTTGCTGTAAGAGTATATACATCAACACAGCACACTTACATAGATCAAAGTAGTTTTTGAGCCTAATTAAAAGAACTGCTTTTTTTTCTCCCCCCTATCTTATAACACCTGCTAAATATGCAATTCTTGGGGCTGTTTTAGACTCAGTTTCCTCACACTGAAGAGTATTTTGGTTAGCATGTCAGGACATAATAGATGTCCTGAATCATGCAATGAAATAGGTACTGCAGATTCTAACCTCTGATACAACTGCAAAGTTGTCCAGCACAATTTCAGCAGGTTTGAGATTTGAGTGGACTACAGTGGTCAAAGCAAAATCAACTTTATATGTACACTTTTCATTTACATTTCACTTTGATGTTTCTTTTTTAGTTGTTTTCACATAACTAGACCTGGCCAAAAATCACCAGATTTACTTGATTCCTCACTCAAACCATGAATTGCTAAAATATTGTCTGAAGAGCTTTGTGTATTTCTTGAAACTGACTTGAATTTAGGGCCTATTTAAGCTATAACAAAACAGATTGGTTTCTCAAAGGAGTTTCACATGTTAATTCTGTAGCATCTGTATTTCAATGAACATTCATGATAATAGGAATGACACAACTGTGGAAAATTATTTTTTATTTTCAAAAGGGATTACAAATCATTCAAAAAAACAACTGCTTTAAATACATATGCATGTGTGTGTCTGGTTCTAGAACCAATTCTAACATCTTTTTTGATGCATTTGAAAGATTATATTTCAGATTTCCACTTCTAATAACAGGATGAAATACTGATGTTTCCACTGGATATTTTTCATATTTTCAAAGAAATATTTCAGCAATGCAAAAGCAATAGTCTTTTGTTTCATTCTGTCTTTGTTTTTGTTTTTCTAGTTGAGATTTATTTGGGAAACTGACTTTGATAAAGCAGAATTTTCTGTCATAAAAAACCCAAACCCATATAATTTACTAAAACCTTTAATTTTCTTGCAGGTTTATTTTTTAAGAGTTTTAGCTTTTAAAGTCCTTTGGCTATTAGAAATCTGCAGGATGCTACTGCTGCCATATGAGATAATTTGGCTTGACGCTACAATCAACATTTTAATAGCTGAGGTGGCAACTCCTGTCTGGAACAAAGTTGCTAAAATGCAGCTCATTCTTTAAAAAAGTGCAGTCATTGTCTGAGAACTCCTGTTCAGTGATTGTCTCCTGTCAGCAGGAGCTGCAGAAGAGGGAAAAGATGCAAGCTGGAACAAGGAAAAGATGCAACCTGCCTTGTGTACATCACAGGGGTTTTTGCTGGGGGAGACGTTTGCTCTAAGAGAAGCCTATCTCCTAGTGTTTGCATTTTTTAATTGTTTTTTAAACTGAAGATGTAGTATGAGATTAGACTGAACCATGAGGGAGATGTCGCCTGTTTTCTGCTTCAGATTATGAGTAACTAAGAGATAGAATGGGAGCAACAACCTCTTGGACCTCAATTTTGTTGTCCAAAACCCTGTCTTACAGTAATAGCATACAAAGGCTAACTCCGGTTTTTATTGCATGGTTTTGTTCTTGATACAGCTGTGCCACACAGAACCTATCACCATCACCAAGACACAAAAAAGCCTGGCTGGATCTACTCAACAACCAGTGTACTTAAGCATCTGAAATACCACAGTGAAGGAGAGTTCAAATAGGTGAAAGAGATGATTACTCTAAAACAAACAGAAAGTTGGTTTCCTTTGGTTCATACCATGAAAGTACACACAGAGTGCTCAGTGGGATCAGGGAGAGAAATAGCAGGCCAGCTAGTCTTTCTGGAAAGCCAGTGCTGCCTTCTGTTCTGGATGTTAGATGCTTTTTAACATCAGCAAAGTCATTGGGTGGAATGGCTTAATCTTGAAGTCTGGGACCAAGACAGGGTAGTAAACCAGTGTGAATATATCAAGGTGAAAGTGACAGAATTGTTTATTCAGTTGATCTCCAAGACATTTGAAAGGAGTGCTGCAAAGCAGAACTGAGAGATGTGCTTACTCAGGGAGGACAGAGGGAGTGTATCTGCTGTTCCATGTCAGCTGCTTGCTGCCCAATGCCATCACCTTGATTTCAACACCTATTCCCAGCTGTATCCCTATAGCTGTGTGTGATCATGTTAGACACTGCCCTGAAAGTGAAAACATCCACAGAAGGGTGAATAATTTCTCTTAGATAACACAATATTTTCACTACCAGTTGCATTTTCCATGTCTCTTAACAGAGAACATCACAGAATCCTCCCAAGAAGAATTTGTCTTTCTCTCGAAAGAACCCCAATAAACAAACCACCTAACACTTCCAGATTTTGTACTCTCTAAAGAGGAACAGCTCTAGAAGAAAACTTGATCATATTTCATCTTTATGCTAATTAAACCAGTTTTAACAACCCCAAGACTTTAGACAACTTGTAAATTACTGACATATTTGAAAAGCTGTCATACTTAATTTTCATGCCTGAATCCATGAATGCTTTGAAAAAATCCATTGCACCTGTTTCTTGTGACAAAGATAAGGTGAATAGAAAAAAGCTTTGATCTTTTTTATAGACTATGTGGGGTGCTTACTTTTAAAAGTCTGGATCTTGCATAGGCCTGTTAGGAGAATTTCTGGAATTTAAAAATGGCAGAACAATGCCCTAAGGTATAATCTATAGGCTAAATTGACAAGCTCAGTTCTGACACTGTTTAAGAAGACAGTTTTCCAACAACAGCATTGTTACTTGCTCTTGCTGCCATAGCAGAATTACAGTGCAACTGTAGAAGACAAATTTTGCAAAATATACAGCAGTTTTGCTGGAAAGATTACATAAAATATCACCCTAGATTTGGACATGATGCATCTAAGAATTAATAGTTGCCTGGGAGGCTATAATTCACAATAAACTAGAAAACAAAAAATGTCTCATCCATATAAACCTCTAAGGGGATCTGAAACAGGTAAAAAGATTAGGCTAGAACTCTGCTTTCATGTACCTAAGGTTTCTTTTGCAGCTGACATT
This sequence comes from Acanthisitta chloris, assembly GCF_000695815.1. Taxonomy (NCBI): domain Eukaryota; kingdom Metazoa; phylum Chordata; class Aves; order Passeriformes; family Acanthisittidae; genus Acanthisitta; species Acanthisitta chloris. The sequence continues at coordinate 8,405 of NW_008678583.1, forward strand.
TATCCTACCATCTTTATTCCTAGAATTAGGTCTAAAAATATCCACTAACATGTAACAATACTCTAGACAAATATTTTAATTATTAACTACCTAAATGGTGACCAAAGACCTTAGGAATGTTTATTATTTTAATTAAATAAAGTAGATAATGTCTGCTGGTGTTTCTGCTCTTGCCAGTTAAACTGCTTTACAAAATATAGGACTGAGTAGGGAAGCTGAGGAAAGCTTTAAGCAGAAATTAAGAGGTTTAAAATAACACATTTTTACCTTCCTACTGAGCACAGTTTAAAGATAACCACAAGCAAACTGAAGTGTGGTCACTTGTTTAGTCACACTGAACCCAAACTAAGGGAAGAATACATCTTGGACCACTGAGAGAGAGTGAAAATTAATGCAAAACCACCCATAAACATAGACGATTTCTAAAAACATACAGAGTTCAAGGGCTAAACTTTTGACATATGAACAAAGGATAAAATGGAAATGGACAGCTGGAAAACACATTTAAAATGAACATATTTCTGTGGATTTCTCTCTTAGGCATCAGTTCAAAACCAATTAAATTCAATGCTAATACTAACAATTACTTCAGCAGGCTTTGGACAGGAGCCTTATTGACTCCAGTTTGTTACACTGATATAAATACGGCAACTTGACTGTAGCTAATGGAATCCCTTAAGGATTTTTGAAAGGCAAAGAGCCAAGCACCCTCAACTTTCTTGAGAGTGGGTGCTTATGATTCCACACAGTACTGCCTCCATATGTGGATAAGAACAAAACTTGGTTTGTTGTGCTGTAAGTGCCAGCTTCTGCTCAATTGAATTACAGATCTTGCAAGCCTTTTTTGTACTTGAGACTGGCCTGTGAAAGGGAACTACTTAGCTATCTATTTTGGGCCACAATCTAAAAGAATAAAAGAAAAGAGGAAAAAAGTGGGGGAGAAGAGTATTGATTTATTGGCTAGTAGAAAGCAACAGGTGGTGGTGCTTATCCACCATTCCCTGGTGTAAAAGAGACAGCCTGAAGTGGAATAAATGGGCAAAATAACCCAATTCTGAACCATTACCAAGCATGTCTTCTTTGGGCCAGTCAGCAAATGGTGCCAGGACATCAGTCCAGAGCAAATGTTTATGTTTGGATTGAATAAATTGCAGGATATTAGATGGCAAAATAGTACCATATCTATCTTTGGTTTTCCTTGGATACGGCAACAAAACAGTCTATAAAAGCATTTGGAATGATGCTTGAACTGAATATGTTTTACTCTTAGAAGTCCTGCTTTGGAAGGAATGCATGACAATTTTCTCCAACAATATTTTTATATCTGAAAAGAGATTTTTGATTTATTTCAAGGGGGATCCCACTTGGCTCTTCACATTGCTATTGAACATTTGAGACATTCTTGGGTCATCCAACATGGATTCTTTTATACAGGTAGCATGAAAACCAACCATATACTTCATATAGATTTTCAGTTGCTGCTTTTCAAAGGTAGTAACAGATTTATAAAGAGTTCTTCCAGTTCTTTCAGCATTCCAGGAAGTATTTCCTGCCATTCTAGGAAAACAGAATGTATCTTATTCTGTTGAAAGTTGCTTCATAAGTTCATCCTATATAAACTGTGAAACATATTTGAAGTTAAATGCATAATTCCCCACTTAAGCCAGTGCAGGGCCAGCCTAAAGTTTACAATCCTTCCATTTTCAGACTTAACAGCAAGCAGTCTCAGCTACAAGCCTTTCCTGCTTATTCTCCAGCAACTGCTTGTTCTTTTGATATTTCTGTGAAGAATTCAATTGGCAATGAGCAAGAAGTCATTAAACTAGCCCTTATCACTGATTACAATCAGTAGCATTCTGCTAGCTGATGCATAACAAAGATGTGCCACCTACAGAAAGACTCTTCATCCCAAGAACAAAACAGCTCCCTACAGAAGGATGCATATAAACCATACAATCCAGACTGCAATACATAATGCAAGTTTGTTTCTCAAAGGTTAGACCTCTATGTATCTAACTTGTGCAGCATCTTCTTGACAAGGTTAGGAACTTTTTGTAGAACTAATTCATTAGCACATGCAAATTTATGTCCACTAAAACCTTGTGTAGTCACTAAGTAACAGAAGTTAAGGCTTCTGAAGTCCACCAAAATTTCTCTAATAAGAACAAAGCCAAGTTCACCAAAATTTCTCTAATAAGAACAAAGGACTTTGTGTTGCAGGCATTGCGATGATATTTAGATATCTGTAACAGAATGTCAAATTATAAGGAAAAATCAAGTTTTACATTTTGCAGAATTCTGTAGTCTGATTGTCCACCAGCATCAACACGGGCAGAACCAGTTCTTCCATATATTGCCTTGTTAACTTAGAGTAATCTGTTTACAAAAAAATGTGGAATGCAAAGAGGGTAAAGCATATAACTTCCAGGTATTTTTAAACTATCATGTAACTTAGGCCTGATTCATTAATTATGGTGAGAGTAGATAGTAAAGTGCAGTCACAGATAACAAATGATCATTGGTGAAAAAATGTTATGTTGACTTACAGAGTGTTTATAACACTGGCAGATGTATCAGCTTTGGCAATTCACTCATGCAGGATGAGAAAATGAAAACTCTTCCTGCCAATGAATACTTACAGTTCTTCAGCCTGAACTGTTCTTCCTAGGACCCTAGTCTGACAGGACCTGTGGCTCTGCATCTGAGAGGTTCTATCCACAGACCCTGAACTACTAGTAATCTTGTGACAGTAAATACTCTGTATTCAGAAAATGTCCCTCAGTATGAAAAAAAAGAGAGATGAGCAAAAGACAAAATGTCTTTTTGCTTACATGTTCTGAAATGGCAAGGCATTATAAACAGGTGGTATAACCCATATCCCCCTCTGAACTACCAAATCACCTCAAGGAGACTATACAGCTTTACATAATTTTATGTGGAGCACAACTAACCGATTCACAAATAATCAAAACTTCATCAACGGATTCAGAATCCTTCTCTGGTTCAGATGAGTCTCATCTTCACTAGGAATTATTTTTAGCTTGTGATGTATTACATTTTATGAATATATTAAAATTATAGTCCAATTTTAAATATTTTTCATTTGACAGCTATTTATTAATAAAGCTGGTTGAACAGAACAGAAAATATATTTTGCTTTCAATACTACATTTATAGTCTTGAGCATTTTACTCCCAGTAAGGGATAAAAGGTTTTCAATCTTGAAAGATATTAAGCTCACCATTAACACCTTGTAGGGAGAGAGAATATAAGAACACTTCATTGTACACATTTCATAGGAACATTGTAACTAGAGATAATAGAAAAACTGTTAGATTGCTGGGTTCATTCTTTGCAATTGCTTCATAGAAGGGACATTGACTGCCTATGTACTTTGGATTACATCCATAATTCCCAACAGACAAAGAAGAAATGAACAGCAGATCATTTCCTGGAAATTGGTAAAAGCTCAGTACATCTACTAGAAAATGAGTATGCCTCTGAGCTCTTGTACTGATCTTCAACAGAAGCCTTATGTGGTCACCTAAAAAAAAATCAGTGCACTAATGGAAAATAAAAGCTCAGTGACTAAAGGGTTGTAAAGAGGTTTTTTTTATGTCAGTATTTTCATGACTTGTATTTTCCAAAGAAATCTAAATGAAAATTGCACCAAAGCAGTGAACTATATGTCTTATTAAATAACATGTTAACTCAAATAAAGACCAAAGCTGAGAAATAGCTACAGGGTGTAAACCTAATTAATAATAATCAGAAGTTTAAATTTGGAACAGATGCAAATGATGGGTGCATCACACTTACTGAAATAAAATCTGCAAGATGCAAGTGCTGGGTGAAGACAAGGAAGTTCAGTTTAAAAACCTTGAAAATTATTTTTAATTACTTATTTGAACAACTGAAATTAAGAAAATGCAATATCTCTATAAGGACAAGAACAATCTAGAAGGAAGAAAGTTTCACTTGAAATGTAATTACAAAAAAGAAATAGTGTTTTTAAAATATGTCTAAAATCATTAACTCAACAAGATGTCTCAGAGAAGTCTGTGAAACCAAGTTTCTGAAAATCATGATACAGATATGTTATAAAAATCCAAACAAAACAAAGCCAAAAAACCCCAAACAAAACCCAACAAAACCCAACCAAGACACAAAAATGCAGAAACAAATGATTTCTGCATGAATGCGTGAAACCAACAAAGTGATTGGGGAGCATAAAGCAACTTAATCCTTAGGAATAGGCATCAGCACAAATATTAATATTTACAAATTTTATAGGGAATTAAATTCTAGAACAATTATGTTTAAGGACGATTTTGAAATTAGAACAACATTTGGGTTTTGACCATACAAAAACAATAAGAGACGTTCTTTGAAGATTTCGTAACATAAAATGAAAGAAATTACATGAAGAAGAAGAAGAATAGAGGCCTGGAGAAAATCAGTGATTTGCCCAGGTGTATGAAGTAGTTCCATGGAAGCACTAAGAAGAAAATGTCAATTGCTTGACAACATGTCCAGTGCTGTATCTGCTCCAACTTTAATCTTCATAATCACATTCAGAATAGAGATTAGAATTATGATCTATGGTGATTAGTAGTGGAAAATTAGTGAGGAAGGAGAAATTTTCTGTTATGTGTTTTTATTTCTATAGCTTGAATATTGACAGAAGTAGATCCTTAAATGAAAAAGTATGTTAGCTATATCTGATGTACTAATAGAGATGAATTGTAAAAGACATGTTTTTGTTCATGGTTGATTCAAGAAATCTGTTTCTCAACAGTTTCCTAAATGCCAAAAACATACACAAGAATTCATTCACACATGAGATTTATTTGTTTGTTTTTTTCTTTCACTAGTGATGAACAAAGGCAAGTGAAAGCTGTAACCATAAACACACACGTGCACATATACTTGCATATATTCCAGTTTTAGGACAATTTTAATATCAACAGTGAATATGTTATCATTAAAACTAGAGATAGTAGACTATAAAGACACAGCCATAGAAAGGATAAATATATCAGCCTGGAATGCCACTACCTATAATGAAGGCTCAGCTGTAAAATAATGGTCCTGTTGAGTCATTGGGAATATTGTTACTAAGAGAAAGTGACTTAACCATTTGATATTTTGTGTTTCCAGGTGCAGAAAAACAACCCCACAAAAAAACCCTAACCAACCAACCAAAAAAAAAAAAAAAAGCAGAAAAATGCATTCATAGAAGAAAAAGATTTTGGCATTTTCAATGTATGTCTAACTGCTTTTGAAAAAGAATGGTTTCTGTCATTTGAATTAAGGTGTGCCTTAATTGTGTGCCTCACAATGTATGTGAATATTTTTCATCATTGGAACAAAATCTTTTCTTATAATACCAAATTTGAATTGTAATCCTCTCTTCAAATATCACTACCAGAATAAATATTTTTTAAAACATTTTTAACTTAAAGTGTTTATTTGTAAAAATCAGCTCTTTTAGATTTGTTTTTGTGATAACATTTGATTAAAATGTGATAAAACTACACAACAAATAAAACTAGACACCTGGAAAATTTCTTCATATTTTTGTGTAACAAAGAAAAAGCAAACCCACAAAAAGGTATGTTCTTTTTAATCAGTTTTCCTTGACTTAGCCTTGTCCTGAGTATGTGAAACAGATATGATTTAGAACATGACCAAATCAATCCAAATCACTGAAAAGAGAATACATACATATAGAGAGGGGCCCTCTATGTCTCCCTAGCCTGCCTTTCCTAAAAAGCCTAAAACCTTCTATTCCAATGCTCCAGTTGTAGGAGCCATCTCATTATGTCTCCATGATGCCAATGATATCGTAGCCACACAGGCATGCACACTGCTCTAGTTCCTTTTCTTTGTTCCCCATACTATGTGTGTTTGTGTATAAGCATCTGACCTGGGCCCCAGATAAAGCTGACTTGCTGACTGGAGTATCTAGAATGGTTTTGCCTTGTTCCAGGTATAGCATCTGACCTGGGCCCCAAATAAAGCTGACTTGCTGACTGGAGTATCTAGAATGGTTTTGCCTTGTTCCAGGTATCCATTGCAGGTATTAGCATTTGACTAGCAGGATTGGGATGGATAGGTGTCCTTCTCCCTGACAGATCTAGTTTAAAACCCTCTTCACTAATCTGGCAAGTCCTGACTAAGGATATTTTTCCCTTCTTTGTCAGATGGACCTCATCAGCCTCCAGTAAACCAGGCTTGCTGAAGTAAAATCCAAGGTCTGAGTAGCCAAAACTCTGACTGTGGCACCATTGTTTCAACCATTTGTTGACCTGGCAGATCCAGCTGGCAATTTTGAGACCCTCACCTTTGACCTGGGGCACTGTTGAAAATGCTAATTGAGCTCCAGAGCTCTTTACCATTTCTTTCATCTCTCTGTAATCCCTCTTAATGCTTCCCAGACTGCTGTCAGCTATATTGCTGGCTCCCTCACGGAGCACTAAATGTGGGTAATAATCAGTGAGTTTGACTAGGCTTAGCAGTTTCTCAGTAACATCTCTCATCTCGGCTCCTGGAAGGCAACACACCTCCCCAAAAAAAGTCAGGTCAACAGATGAGTGTTTCAGTGCCTTTTAAACAGAAGTCATCCACTACTATCACCCACCACTTTTTCTTGCTTGAACATTAATTTTTTAGCTCGTGGTGCAGATTCTCCTGTATATTCCATAGGTGGCTTCTACATTGCATTTGAGAAAATTTTATTTCTTTTAATAAAAAGAGTGTTTTGTTTCAAAATTTGAAACTGGACTCAGATTTTCTTCTCTCAGTAGAATGCCTTAACAACTATGCAACTAATGGTGTCATAACAACTATCCAGTGCTTCTCTGCTTGCTCTCATTAACATTGTGCCAAAAAGACTGAAGTCTTGCCAGTAGCTTGGCAATTAGGTTTCTCTTCTGAGAAGTCTAGTTCTTTCTGAGAGTTTCCATTTCCTGGTTAAGTGCTAAACATTACATTAAACAAAAGGCAAGGGCAGCAGTTACTGTTTTCTGGAATACTGTAACAGAGTTTTCCAGAGCATTGAGACAGATCACTGTCATCAGATTGTTGATTTTTCCTTTGTCCTGAAGTAATCAGTCTCTCTTTGGAATCAGGTGATAAACCACAAGAATGACAACAGAAATATATCTTGATCCTTTTGGAAAACTGAGGATGTGATAACTACATGTGTTGAGAAGGGGTTGGATTAGAGCAAAAGAAGGAGTGAACAGCAGCTGCAGATGAAGCTACACCTAAGACAAAGATTCTTATGCTGACAAAGGTATGCACAAGAACTGGGTTGTAGCTTTGCCTTAAACCAATATGGGATGAAGGTATACGCAAGAACTGGGTGGTAGCTTTGCCTTAAACCAATATGGGATTTCTAGACTTCCTTCTCAAATACACATGAGAGGCAATGTGTTGAGATAATAGGGTTATACTGGAGATACCGCTTTTACTCAGAGACTTTTACTAGAATATCAATGAAAAAAAAAAGCATAGATGAGTGATAACTCACTTTCCTTCAGCAGAAATAAAAGATTTTTTGCACAAAATTCTCCTCCCAAATATCTATCAAAATTAATTATTACATTGCAAACAAGCAGCATGTCACAGCATTTAAAAGCCCTGAATCTCTTTGTACCATGCTACATGTGGTTTTGTACTTCATTTAGAGGGGAAAAAGGAATTGAATTTTAAAAGGATAAATGTATAGAATTATCAAAAATCATTTATTATATAAAAGCAAAATATTTCTGAAGAAAAAATCATAAAAGAATTTTGCTAAAACATATAGGCCAAAAGCAAAGATAAATCTCATATTCATAGCATGGAACATGAAAAGTAAACAAATACCTATTAAGATCATACTGAACTGAGGAAACAAATTAAATGATTCAATATTGGAAGAAGCTGAACATATTTTAATTGAAGCACATCATCTCAACTAAACTTTTTAAAAAATTTTGGTGAAACTAAGGAGTATTGATGTGGCCAGATACTCTACCTCAGCAGTTGAATCCATCACATTCTAAATTTGCATCTGTGCATACAGAAGGTAATTATTTTACTAAACAGTAATGGTTTAGTTGAGTATTTTTGCTCTATAGTGTGCACATTCCTTCTATTTTGAATAGGACATAAGAAATGCACTGTTATTATTACTCAATGCATTACATCACTCCATCATTCAAAATTGCTTCTCTGGACAACCTGTTCCAGTGCCTCACACTCTCACAGTAAAGAATTTCTTCCTAATATCTAATCTATACCTATTCTCTTTCAGTTTAAGGTCATCACCCCTCAATCTATCACTACAAGCCCTTGCAAAAAGTCCTTCTCTTGTCTCCTCTCATGCTGAATCTTTTGGGCTTATTGTTTTTGTAAACAGTTATGAAAAGGAAATGAAAAATTTCAGGAAAACTACTATAATCAGCGTTGCCACTTTTAATATACATATATATATATATAAACTGAATTTATTACATCATCTTCAACCAGAAAAGCATTGCTACTTTTAACATATATATGGAATAAAACTGAATTTATTACATCATCTTCAAAGTACTGGTTATCAGAAGAGTTTAACCAAGAGCTTCTTTTTAGTACCCAAACCCAACTTCTTTTGACATGCTGTAACATTCCAGTAACTCTCTCAATTTCAAGCTATCTACCTATTTCTTATTGCAGTGATGACTAGTCCACAATCTGCTGTGCAGTTCATGCACTCTTCTCATCAAACTAGGGATAAGCGAGATAGGAAATCTCAACAAATTCCTTTATACCAGTACAATATTCGTATTTTTACCTTTAAAATATTTCTAAAGAGAGATAGGAAATCTCAATAAATTCCTTTATACCAGTACAATATTCATATTTTTACCTTTAAAATATTTCTAAAGACTACCTGCTAAAGGCTTCCACCTTAAAGAAGTTTATAGTCTTAAAGAAGTTGTCTTTTCCTTTTCTGTCTTATGTCACTGGCTTTTCACAATCACATATTATTTGTGCAGAACATTCAAAAGGTTCAAGAATCTCACCACAACATTAAATCTACAGCTAGAAAGTATGTCTTAAGCCCAAAATTAGACTGCAAAGGCAGTTGGGTAAATAAAATTAGAAGAGTCTCTGGGGGCCTGAACTCTGAATAGCCAAGAGTAGGTATGCATAGTTCTTTTGGAGAGGCAGCTCTGAACTCTTCTATTCTATGAATAAAACTCCATTACATGTCAGTTACAAGAGAACAATAGGAGCAGATTACTTGCTGTTATGTTCCACAGGGAAGGCAGGGATGAAAAACCACTAATACTTTTTTCCCAATGGTGCCATAGGGCACATTTAGCGATCACATCTTTGTTGCTTCTCAAACTCTTTTGCAATTAGTTACTGCATTCCTACAGCGACTATGGAAAATGTGTTCTCTAACTGAGTAACTACTCATAGGAATTCACCTACTCAAACTATGCTTTTAATATTCTTTGTGTACTGTATGTTTATAAAATAATCATGAATATATTTTTATGGAGCCTTGAGAGTGCTTGATAAAAAGAAATATTCTTTCCAGTATCCAGAACTATAGTTACACAAAGTGATTTTATATGACCTTTGAGAAATTGTCAAATGCCCACATTCTATCTTCTCTAAAGTTAAGTTTGTTTCTTACCTCCATGTTGCTAGAAAGTAATGTTACACCAAATGGACGGATGTAATGTCATGTTAGACTGAAATGTAACAGCATTCAGCTAGTCTGATGCAGTGCTGGAGAAGGCAAATTTATCACATTTCCATCATCTGGGTACTGTCTCCTAACTTAGGATCAGCACCTCCCCCTCTACTCGACTCTCATGGAGTACTGCATCCAGCTTTGGGGCCCCCAGCATAAGAAGGAGATGGACCTGCTGGACCTAGTCCAGAGGATGCCCATTAAGATGATCAGAGGGCAGGAACACTTATCCTATGAAGACAGGCTGAAAGAACTGAGATTGTCCAGTAGGGAGAAGAGAAAGCTCCAGCGGTACATTATCGTACCTTCCAGTGCTTAAAGGGGACCTACAAGGAACCTGTAATGATAGGACATGAACTAATGGCTTTCTGTTTTTCTTCCCTTTGTTTCCCTCACAAGCAAAACCAGTTTGCATCTGTCTAAAGGAAGGCTTTTCAATGTACATACCTTTGGCATTTGAAACACCTGGTGCTTAGTGCTAAATTACTTGGCCTCTAATCCCTTCGTATCTTTATCTCTGTGATAGGAATAAATCATTGCAATTAGGTCATCTCTGAAATCAAAGACAGCAGACTATTTTAGGAATACTGCATTTCAGAAGTAACACTTCTAATTTTTTATTGTGCTGGAGTATTTGTGCTGGTGATCACTCAACTTACAGAGTTAAGAAATCACCATTTCTTTTCTGAGAAAAAGAAGATGGCTGTATCATCTCACAGTCTGTTGCAACCTGAAGAAAAAAAAACATTGATAAATCCCCAAGATAAAGAGATCAGTGAATGTGTAAGTTTGAACAAGTAATAAAACTGAGAAGTGTGAATACATTGGCAACAGTTAATGTACCAAGCGAAACAGAAGAATGCATGAGCTATTGATTCCATATTATCAGTGCTGTTTGCTTAAGTATTAATTAATTGCAATTAATGTGGTCACAACCAAATTTGCTGGCTAATTGATACTTTCTGAAGTTTAAAAAACTTAACCCATCTGTCTGAATTTCTGAACAAAGTAACTTAGACCATGTGGGACAACAAACAGTTTGAGTCTACAAACTTCCATCAGATTAATAAATGTATCTCTGCTTTCAGTTTTCAAATGCTTTCAATTCATTCCTATAACCATGCAAGTAAATATGCCACTCAAATGGCATTTTCTGTTCCTGAAGCCAAGTTTTTCAAGAATAGCTTCACAGAAAGTAAAGTTTTGTCTCTGAAGAAAACTTTCATATAGATGTCAGGGTTTTTTTACAAGTATTTTAGAGAAATATCTAATTTCATTAAGTATTAAAAGCTTATATACTTTGGGTAAAAGGACTGTGTTCCGTTTTACAAGGGAAAAACTAAATTACTACTAATTGAAAGGTTTTATGGAAATTTTTCAATTCAATCAAACTCATAAATGGACAAGTGTCCATTATTGTTGCCAAGTGCCTTCTGTTTCTCTAAATGCTATCAAGCATTGGTTTGTACAAATTACTGTGAAAGAAGTGTTGGTAATATAAAATGCAGGAGGTTTGTGTCAATGTATGATTGTCATGTTCACATTCATTGGTCATGAAGGGTATCAGATGTTTCATTTTCTTCAAATGCAATTCCAGAAAAAGAGATTAAAATGTCAATGTATTTATCTATGAGAAAGACATGGTCCTTAGTTCACACAGCCAGAATTTTATTATTTTCACCTGTTCTACACATACAAATCAGTAAACTTGAAATCAGCAGGTACCACCTTTTTCTTACAAGTTTATATCAAGAGATTTTGAAATGCTATTCTCTGAGATAGCATTTACAGTTACTTTATCTAATAATTATTAATTCCAAAATGAAATATGGCTTTTAACTCATAGTATAAGCACAAATAGCCTTTCCTTCTTGTGTCTTTGTACACTTGAATCTTCTAGTTATATTCTTTGCTATGTGAATTGCTCTTTTAAATTAGTTTTGTATTCTTTCCAATTAATCAGCAGTGCATTTAGTTTCTGTCATGTCTGTCACTGTTCTTGAAATCTCCTCTCCTAGCACAACAATAGCTATAAAATTCTGAAAAATAGCCTTCAGTCTATCATTCAAACAGTTAATGAAAATATTGACCATAGTTAGGTTCAGGACATTAAAATGACCTTCCCACTTGACAACATGTACTCTTGACAAGTACTCTTCTAGAGAAAGAGAGAGAGAGAGTAGTGTGCACTTCTTTTGTTGCAATTGCACATAGATTCTACTTCCCTGGTTTGTTTATGACATGAATATTCAAACAAAATGGGTGGATAGGTAACTGAGGAATCCAGCTTTAAATATTGAATCACTATTGCAACTTGGCATTGCACTAAGCCATCATATAACTTAGCATATAACCTAGCATCACCTACCAATACAGCATCATTCCCTGACAGCATCTCTCTTGTCTCAAACTTTTCAACTCAACATAGCAAAACTGATTACTGTAGGATGTAGAGCCTTTTGTATAGCTACTGACAATCATCAACAGTTTCATTGAGAAGTACACACTATAGTGGGGCAGCTGACCACTTAATACATGGTTCTTTTCTGTACAAGGAATCTGAGCTTTGAAGCTAGCTCACTATATACCTTTCACTTACTAAGGCACACTCTGCATTGCAGCAGTTGTAGGGATCACACAGCCTACAGTAGCTCTTAGCCACTGCTGGGCAAAATGAATGCAGTGTTTGGAAGATCTGGTGTAGGTATGTTGAAACAAATATTTTTTGAGAATTTTAAGTATTTTATTTAATATTTTTCTCCAATGTATTTTATTAAAGTGATTCTGCCAAAGTCATTATTCACTTGTTTCTTTCTTGCTTTTAAAAATTGAACAATATGTTTGTTTTTACCAGTTATCTTGTAACCACATTAATATTCTGTTAGCCCACAGAGGTATTTAACAAAGGTTTCCAAATGACATTGACTTGTTTAAGCATGCTCCAGGAGTTTACTCTGAGATGTGTTAGAGTTCTATATATCTGTATCCTTTTAAAGTGCAAAGACAAAATAAAAATAAAAAAAAAAACCCAAAAGAATGGACCATATCTGCCTTCTGTACATCATCCATTATTTTATTTTCTTTCCTACTGATTAATGTGTCTATATATACATTTTATTTTCAAGTGAAGTTACAAAAACTTTGTTGATTTTCTGGACCTTTCTAATGAAATTTCCTGCCTTTTGTATTCTCATTTTGATTGTGCTATTTCTTTAAATGCGTAATTAGTCATTTTGAAAAAAAATATTTCACATTTTGTTGCCTATTATAAAAGCTTTCAGAGAATCAGAGAATCGGAGAATTTTAGGGATTGGAATGGACCTTACAGATCATCTAGTCCCAATTTTCCCTGCCATGGACAGGGACACCTCTCCACTTTCCAACAGTATACATCATATCATTTCTTAGTATTAGAATAGCTTGTCATTATGATTTTCCAGTGATTGATGGTGTTGGAGAGCAGGGAAGAGTAGCTGCAGTAGGGATAGAATCATGAAGATCCATTCCACATGATGGAGTCCTGCTTTCCCAGAAATGGTTGAACACCTGCCTGCATGTGGGAAGTAGTGAGTTAATTTGTTTTGTTTTGCTTGAATGCGCAGATTTTATTTTCCCTATTAAACTGTCTTTAGCGCAACCCATAATTTTTCTCTCTTTTACCCCATGCGCAGATTTTATTTTCCATATTAAACTGTCTTTAGCACAACCCATAATTTTTCTCTCTTTTACCCTTTCAACTCTCTTCCCCATCCCACTGGTGGGGGAGTGAGTGGCTGTGTGGTATTTAGTTGCTGGCTAGGGTTAAACTACTACACATAAACTACATAGACATATGTATATGTAACTACATATGTATATGTAACTACTACACATAAACTACTACACATAAACTACACATAAACATTGACAGGACTGTTAAAATTTCTGCATGCATATTTATTGATTGCAGTAATATATGCATTTCATGAAGCTTTTCCAATTACTGCATTTGTCTTTCCATATTATTACGATCGCAAGCATTTTGCAAATTTTCTTAGACATGTGAAATGATTTGAGGTCTTTCATGGTGAAAGGCACTATTTAGGTTCCTTTCATTATTTACTTACTACTTAATGCTCATATCTTTATGCAGTCCACCAGTCAGCAGTGTGACAGATTTACAACTTGCCTAGGACCGTCAGAAAATGCCATTGTGTAAGGACTTCTACCCTTCCAGCTGCACATGAAGAAAAGTACAGGGAAGAAACTGAATGCATAACTATGAGTTGTAGTACCTCCCACTATTGTGCATTTATGTACTTGGTGTTACATAAATTAATGCCAGTATATATTATCCAGTTTTATAATGAGATTATGGGAAATTAAGAAACTTTTTTTGCAGATTTTCATGTAATCAAGATTTTACCCCCAAAATATTAAAAATATATTTATACTACATAATGTGTCTTGGACAACATATCTGAAGAAGGATAAGCATTTGAAACAGAGATTTATAATTTAAAAAAGCTTGTTCAGTCTTCAACAATTGCTAATCTCTGTGATGTTACTATTGTGCAGCATGTTAAGATTGTTGGTTATTGGGAAATTTTGAGAAACATGAATACTTTATGTTTCTTACATTTCATATTCTCACCCTAACCCAAGACTGAAAAATCAAAAAACTCAAATTTAAAGCAAAAAATATACACTGCAATAAGATGTGAATAGAAAATATGGTAAGGGTAGGTCCTGAAACCCCTCAAACCATAATATTTTTAAGCTTCACACAACTCTAATGATCAGCAACTAGAAACGCAGAAAGCCTATTTGCCTCCAGAAAACAGAGATTTAAAATAGGTTCAGAACAGGAACTGACAGAAGCCTCTCTCAGACCTTACTTGTCTAAATGAGATTATCCATAAACCTAGCTAGTTTGAATTCCCTGGCTTAATCCACCTCTGGGTGGAGTCAAATACATGGTTATGATAGATTTGTTAGGCTTTCAACACTCAAAATCTGTCAGTTCACAGATGCAATAGCCTGAAATCATGTTTGGAGAGAAGGTTTAATCCTTTGATTTAATGTAGTATCAAGTCAGGAGACTCAACAATCTTCCCATTGCATTTGATTCAAGTTTATATATGCAACCTGTATAAATATATATATTTCACTGCAAACCTCCATTGTATTTTAGGGTATTCTCCACATGGGATAATTTTAAATAAAAGAGCAAATATGTGGGTGGTTTCCATTATGCCAAAGGTGATGAAATCCCAAAAAGAAATGCATTAATATGAAGTTCATGCCACTCTATTTAGCATTTGGTGCATCTTGTCTGCTAAATAATCACTTTATCAGTTTATTAACAGATCTGTCTATTGAAGTTCATTCTCTTGGCAACTCTATTTACAGTAGTGCAGGTCCACTGTTCCAAATCCAATTAGACTAAGTGCATTAGTTATTTACTGTTTTGTGTGGGGCAACTTTTTCAATTTGTCAGGGAAGTTACCTGTAAATAAATGCACAGTAGTCAATTACAATGATTAGGAAGCCTACGAATAACAACAACCATAACGTAAGACCTTCTAACAATGATTTTCAATAGATATGCTTCAAATATTGTTCCCTGATTTCCTTCTGCTTAAAAATGCCTACAGACTGTTGAGGACATTCACCTTCAAGAATCCCAGTGTAATCGGTAATAAGCGTTGTAAATAGGCTTGATATTTTAAGTGTAGGAAGCATGATATTTTTCTGCACATAGTGCAGATTAGAAGTAAAATGAGCTGCTCAGCGAGAAGGCAGGGCACTGTCACATGAATAGGAAAAGTGTGGCTATATGAATTATAACCAAAAGGCTAGGGTAAACCTCAATATCATCCCAGCCACTGGATTTTCATGAACTAGAACACCTTTGAACCTCCCTCATATTTCAATCTCAACACGATTTTGAAACCTCTAGAATATAGTGAACCACATAATGGGCTGGAACATCAGCTCCTGTAATTGGCAAAGCTTTGCTGGAAAAAATATTTCTAAGGGCAAGTCACATTACAATCTTAATAAGAATCACAACTCATAGTTCTGGAAACAAAATTTTTTTAGATGCAATTATACAAGACTTATTGGTTTAAACCAATTATTTCCCCTTCACATTTGATCTATGGCATTTATTTATGGAGTCATTTTCAGTATGAGCATAAAAATGCATTGAATAGGCATTTGAAGTCAAGTAGTTAATTTACCATACTGCTAAAAGCAGTGATTGTCTGAAGTATAGGTTGTTTTATGAATACAGTGTTCTGTAATTTGAAGGAAAAAAAATACAAGTCAAGCAGCAAAATTTGGTTTGTAGCGCAGTCAAAAAATAGTTGTTAGGTGTGTCTAAAAAATATTTACTGTTATAGGAGATACACATCTAAAATGGATAAATGTTGCATAGTAGCCAAGATTTCTATTATGCTGGGGCAGTGATTCAGCATTCAACCAGGGGAATCCAAATAGGTTTCAACAGGTCTGTACAAGGTTAATAAATTAGCCTGTGTCTACACTGGAAGATGAAAGTGTGTAGGCTTACATGAACACTACCATAGAAATAGTGTCTCTTGTAGAATCAGTTCTCAGGAATAATTCCCACAGAACATAATTATTACAGACTCTCACTGTGAGGTAGTATCAGAGTGGGGGTTTGTGTGACTAAGTGCTCCAGGGCTGACCCTTTTTTGCTGCATGTAATGTAGTAGTAATTGTAATACTAATTTTGTCCTATCCATTGTTATCTGTACAATTTCTTAGTGTCAATTTTAGCGCCAGCTCTTAATGGCTAGTGTCCAAATGTGCTGCAGGCCTCTTCACAACTGATTCCAGATGACTCTATTAGTGAAACTTGGCAAAAGCAGTTGGATTACCCATGCTAACAAATTTGCAACTACCCAGCAAGATTAAGATGTCATAAGAAACAACTGAACAAATGTAAGATAGTGACACACTTAGCTTACCTGTAAAAACGGTTTAATTATTAATTCAACTTGTAATTGTGTTTAATTGAGATGTAAAAGGAGATCTGATGATTAGGCACAGCAGTTACGTCACATATAAGGACTACATCTGGTTACTCATGCTCATGGCAAACACAAACTTCAACTCAATAAATGACCACTCTGAAGTTGATCGGACCACATAATGCATAAGTGAGCATGAGCAAAGCAATTCATTTAGCTCTAGAAAGGAAAAAAAAAAGAATGATTTCATTTCAGTGAGTCACGTCTAACTGCACTCAGAAGAAAAATTCCACTGACACAAAAGGAATTTTCCTTGAGTAAAGAGGCAGCATCTGGTTTGACTGAAAATCATTTTAGACCCCAGAGGGAACAAGCTGGAACCCTTCATCTGTAGATCTGTAGATCTTTAGATCATCAGAGACTGTTCATCCTAAATATGTAAGGATTTTCCAGGATTTGTAAATGGTTCGTGAATAATGTGGGCCACCCGTATGCTTATGAACAATGAATAGCAAAAAGAACTTGTAAATAGAATAATAATTTGAAAATATATCTAACTGTTTTTTTAAGATTAATTCACCATCTCCACTGGAAAAGACAAGGGATGTCTTAAGTGACAACCACACAAACCTAACATATACTTGGCTTTACATGTGCATATTACAATCTTCTTTCAAGTCCATAAGTTAGATCATACTCCCAATATTCAATGGTCATTGGGTGAAGTCATAATTTTAAGAGAAGCAATTTTACAGAAGGAGTCTTAGGTTGTTCTTTTTCTTTTTTTCATGTACTTCTGGAACTGGCATCATCCTAAGCAACAACAGAAACAGTTGTGCTTATAAATTAGATTCTAAAAGCCTTGATTTTGCATAAAAAAATGGGAGATTTTTCTCATCCTTAATTTTAAAGGTCTCATATGAAAGATGTAGCACACTGGGTGATATTCATTTCAATTTTTTCAAGTGAACCATGTTAAAGACTGAGAATCTTTACGGGATTTAAGTATGTGGTTCCAGAAACAGTTAAAGGACAATCTTTAAGGGATTTAAGTATGTGGTTCCAGAAACACTGTGTATTAAAAAGTTTGTGAAATTGCAGATACATAAAGGTGAGCAGTGCACAACAGAAGGATGGGATGTCATCCAGATGGAGCTGGATAAATCTGAGAAGTGTGTCCATGAGAGTCTAACGAGGTTCAACAAATCCAATTGTAAGGTGCTGCACCTGTGTCAATCTTTAAGGGATTTAAGTATGTGGTTCCAGAAACACTGTGTATTAAAAAGTTTGTGAAATTGCAGATACATAAAGGTGAGCAGTGCACAACAGAAGGATGGGATGTCATCCAGATGGAGCTGGATAAATCTGAGAAGTGTGTCCATGAGAGTCTAACGAGGTTCAACAAATCCAATTGTAAGGTGCTGCACCTGTGTCAGAGCAATCCCAGACATGAGTACAGACTGGGAGATAAACTCATTGAAAGCAGCCCTGCCAAGAAGGACTTGGGGTTTCTGGTGAACAAAAAGCTAGACATGAACCAACAGTGGGTGCTTGCAGCCCAGAAGGCCAACCACATTATGGTTTGCATCAAAAGTGTGGACAACAGATCAAGGGAGGTGATTCTCCTTCTCTATTCTGCCCTCATGAGACCCCATTTGGGATACTGCATCCAGGTCTGGGGCTTCCAGCACAAGAAAGATATGAATGTGTTGGAGCAGGTCCAGAGGAAGGCCATAAAGATGATCAAGGACTGGAGAACCTCTCCTGTGAACACAGGCTGAAAGAGTTGGGGTTGTTCAGCCTGGAAAAGAGAAGGCTCTGGGAAGACCTAATTGCAGCCTTCCAGTACTTGAAGAGAGTTTGTAAAAAAGAGGGAGAACAATTTTTCGCACGGACAGATAGTAAGCAGCAAAAGGGAACAGTTTCAAACCGAAAGAAGAGAGGTTTAGATTAGGTGTTAGGAAGAAATTCTTCACTATGAGGATGGGGAGCACTGAAATAAGTCACCCCTCTGGAGATGTTCCATCCCTGGAATTGTTCAAGGCCAGGTGGGATGGGGCTTTGAGAAAGCCAATTTAGTGCATAGTATCCTTGCCCATGGTAGGGAGATTGAAACTAGATAATCTCTAAGGTCCCTGGTATCCTTGCCCATGGTAGGGAGATTGGAACTAGATAATCTCTAAGGTCCCTTCCAACACAAGACGTTCTATGATTCTAGGAAGATGTAAAAAATTTGCTCTAAACTGCAGCCAGAGACAATGGCCCTATCTCGAATCTCTGGCAGAGAACACCAGGGGAGACTTGAGGTTGACCCCTGGGTTTTTGAAGTCAGGGATACAGAAGATCTGAGGGTCACTATTCTCCTACTGAAAAAGAACTACTGTCAGCTTATGATGGGTTTCAAGTTGCTTTGGAAATGATTGGTACTGGAGCACAGCTTCTCTTGGCACCTATGTTTACCACACTGGGCTGGATGTTCAAAGGGTGGGTCCCCTCTACACATCATGCAGCAGATGCTACGTGGAGTAAATGGGTTAAACTGATCACACAATAAGCTTAATAGGAAACCCCAGTCATGCAGCAATGTTGGAAGTGATCAGGGACTTCCCAGAAGGCAAAGAATGTCAACAGAGGAGGGAATAACATATGCTGAAGAGGTCTCACTGCATAATAAATTGCCAGAAAGGGAGAAGCAATATGCCTTTCTAACTAATGGGTCCTTCTGTATTGTAGAAAAGCATCAGAGATGGAAAGCAGCTGTTTGAAGTCCCCTACAACAAATCTCAGAAACTGCTGATGGTGACTCGAGTCAGTTTGCAGAGCTGAAAGTTGACAGCTGGCTTTAGACATTGCTGGACAAGAAAATGGTCAATACATTGCTTCTATACCGACTCATGAATAACAACACGTCCTGTGGGCATAGTTGCAGCAGTGGAAGCAGAATAAGTGGCAACTCAGAAGTAAACCCATCTGGGCTCCCACATTGTGACAAGATATTGCTGCCAAGGCGTAGAATCTGGTTGTGCAGGTATATCATGAAGACGCTCAAGTACCCAAGAGTCAGGTCACTGAAGAACATCAGAACAATCAGAAGGTGGATCATGCTACTAAGATTGAAGTGGCTCAAGTGGATTTAGATTGGCAGCATAAAGGTGAATTATTTATAGCTTGGTGGACCCATGACACCCCAGGCCATCAACGAAGAGATACAACATACAGATGTGGGCTCATGATCTAGGAGTGAACTTAACCATGGACACTGTTGTACAGGTTACTCATGAATGCGAAACATGCACTGCAATTAAGCAAGCCAAGCATTCAAACCCTCTCTGGTATGGAGGACGATGGCTGAAGTGTAAGTATGGGGATGTCTGGCAGATTAACTATATTGCACTCCCACAAACCCACCCAGTGGAAACAACCACTGGATGGCTGGAAACATATCCTATTCCCCATTCCACTGCCCAGAACACTACCCTAGAAAGAACTGAGTCAAAAGGTCTCATTTCCAAGGCAACCTAATAGATGCTTGAATCAAAGAACATGGCACTGAATGGGTTTATCAGATCCCCTATCACGCACCAGCCTCTGAATAAACTGAACAATGCAATGGACTGTTCAAGACCATGCAGAGAGCAATGGGTGGTGGGACCTTCAAACATTGGGATACATGTTTGGCAAAAGCCACCTGATTAGTCAGCAGTAGGGGACCTGCCAGTCACCCTGGCCCTGCCCGATCAAATCTTTTATGTACTGTAGAAGGGGATAGAGTTGCTGTACTGCACAATAAAGACATCCTGGGGAAACTAATCTGGGTTACTCTTGCCTCAGGCAATGGCAAAACCATTCCTGGGATTGCTCTTGCTCCAGGGCCTGGGTGCACTTGGTGGGTAGTGCAAGAGGATCAAAACATCTGGTGTAGGCTTCAAGGGGATTTAACTTTGGGTGAGAATAACCAGAAAATTAAATTGTATAATGTTAATTAGCATATAGCACTGTGTATTATCACTTCTATGGTGGCTATATGCCTATTACCACACTGGGTGCCTCGTGGAATCTGTTTTCACTGCGCCAGATCTGAACCCAACTACCCTCTGATAAGCACATTAATGAAGAATGAACTTTGAGGAAACCAGATGAGTGTAGTGGTGATGGAATCAGAATTGGCTTCAACATCCACACACCATCTTTGCTGATTGAAAGACCGTTGGAGCCTAAGGTCATGGCCTAACTGAATTCAATGGACTTTTGCAGGAATGGTCCATAGACCAAGGAAATTTTATCTGTCTGTGTATTTATCAAAAGACAGAAAAAAGTATGGGGTATTGGGAAATCTGGGATCTGGCATGAAGCAAATAGTATGGAATAAGGGGCAGATACTGGTTTTGTCTGGGATAGAGTTAATTTTCTTCTTATTATCTGGTACAGTCTTTTGGATTCAGTATGAGAATTCTGTTGATAGCACACAGATGTTTTAATTGTTGCTCAGTAGGGCTTACCCTAAGTCAAGGTCTTCAGTTTCCCACATTCTGACACTGAGGAGGTGCACAAGAAGCTGTGAGGGAGCACAGCCAGGACAGCTGACCTGAACTGACCAAAGGGATATTCAATACCATTGAACATCATGCCCAGTATATAAACTGTGGGACGTTGCCCATAAGGTGGGCCAGTAATGGCTTGGGAACAGGCTGGGCATTGATCAGTGTGGGGTGAGCAACTGTACTCTGCATCACTTCATTTTCTCTCTTCATTTTCTCTCTCTCTCCCTCTTTTTTATTGCTATTATTGTTATATTTTACCTTGTTTCAATTATTGAACTGTTCTTATCTCATTCTAGGAGTTCTCCCCAACTCAATAGCAGGGCATGGGGCATTGGCATGTGAGGGCAGTGTGGGGAGCAGAGCTGGAAGGAAGGAAAGCAAGCGAATAGCTGCATGGTACTTAGTTGCTCTCTGGGTCTAAACTACACCATCAGTTCCAAGTGTATTCCTTGTTTAATGGAATTGTATTTTCTCAGTTCCTTCAATGTGGCGGAGTTTAATTTTAAGGTTTTCTTGTCCTTGGCTGTCTTTACAGTTCCTCCCATGAACAAATATCTGATACAATTTTCGTAAACTTACTCTCTAGTTCAATGTCCAGCTATTACTTGAAAAGTGGACCCAGGACAGACCCATCTGAATAGTAAACTACTGCTAACTAGTCATATGCAATTTTTGAATAATAATCTTTTTATGTGCCTTATACATGAATTTCATTGAGATGCATAGTTTTCATGTAACAATATAATTTAAAATAATGCAAAAATCCAACAAAACCTTAATAAAAGTAAGGCATAGAATTTATCCTACTTTTCTTTCCCCTAGACGCCTACTACTTCTATTCTGGATGAAATTTAGGCTTGACATAATTTTGGCTGCGTAGCTTCTTTGTTTTCTGCCAGGTAATGACTAACAGTTCATCTGATTGCACTTCAAATGTTTTTTGCATGAATCAAAGTAAATGGATTAGCATGTATAAACCTTTGGGCCCTCTCTGCCTTTTATTTCTTCAAATGAATTTTAACAGAATTGTTTCTACGGAGGAAAAAAGATCCAATTTGCAAGAAATTTTAAAACTTTGTTTTGAATTTTAAAGGAAACATTTATATTTCTTGATACAAAATAACTTCTGGTCTAAAAGTCATTTTGGTGGTTTGTTGGTTTTTTCCCTTCACATCATGAAAGTAGTAATTAATAAAAAGTATTTAAAAATTCACTTTTGGATCTGAAATATTTTTTTCTCCGTGCTGGTGTACACTTCTTATTTGATCAAAAGTAGTGTTTATAAGTAAATTTTCAGTTTATTGAAAAACAAAAGCATTAAATTATTTTGTTTCAGGCTGACCAAAAACAGTTTACTTTGTTTGTTTTATTTTTAATTATAGGTAAGCAATGACAACTGAATTCCATGAAGCCTAACCCCTAAATGCAAGGTCTTGAGTGCATAATTTGTACAGTGTTTCCTTAGGACTCAATATCTGCAGTTTATCTTTACAACTAGCATGTATATTTGATTTCCAGAAATTAATCTCGGTACATTAGCATAAACTTCAGAAGAATTTGGCTTCCATTTCCTAAAATAAAAATCTGCAATGAAGACTTTTTACCATGATGAACTATTCCTTGCTTTAAAATATTTTAGAAATATTGAAAATTTCAAAAATATGTACTAAACGTCACAGAGGCAGCTGTCCATCTTACAAAATATAATGCATGTGTAGAATATGCCTATTATTAGATTTTCAGAATATTCCTTTCACTTAAGTAGAATGTTTTCATTTCTCTCTTAGTAAATCATAGAATCATAGAACGATTGGGTTGGAATGGACCTTAAAGATCATCTAGTTCCAACCACACTGCTGTGGGAAGGGACACCTCTCCCTAGACCCATTTGCTCAAAGCCTCTTCCAACCCAGCCTTGAACACTGCCAGGGATGGAGCATCCACAGCTCTTCTGGGCAACTTGTTCTAGCGCCTCACCACTCTCACAGTAAAGAATTTCTTCCTAGCATAGAATCTAAACTTCCTCTCTTTCAGTTTGCAGCCATTTCCCCTTGTCCTATCACCCCAATTCCTAATGAGGATCTAAGATTCATTTGACGTTTCCTTTTCAAGAAAGGAAACTGAAACTACCTCTAATGTTAAACAGAAAAAGCAACTCCTTCACTTTAGAGGCCTAATTTACAGCAGGCATTTGATCCTAACAGTAGGTGAACACTATCGTGTTAGTTTTTCATTTTTTCTGGTGATTTAGTATGTTTCCAATTTCTTTTATATTTACTTGGAAATTGAACATATGAACAGAAACACCTCAATATTAATAATAAATTCAGTGGTAGTGCATCGGTCCTATTTGTCAATGCCCAGACTGTCTCTGAATTATTCTGAACTTCATTTGAATCTGAACTAGATTCATTATCTAGTTTTGCATCTTGCCCATTTGTAACTGTAAACCATTGGAAACTATTATCCATATGTACCTCAGTTCACTGATACATTATTTTTTATAAAAACCTGCTCATTTTTTCAATATTTTAGAAACACTGATGTTGTTATGGAATTTAAAATAGTGTAACTGTGCAGGGATTGCTTAAAAATGGAAATGAAGATGAACACCCTTTCCTACTAGAGTGTCTGTGATTAAAATGGTACCAACATAGCAGTTAGTATTCAGAAATGTGTGACTCCAGTTCATATAATCTGGTTTCAAACATGAGGAGGAACTAAGAGAGTTGCATGCAAGTCAACATCAGACAAATCCAGTTCTTCAGGTTGCTTGCCTTAGCTAAAACCCTAGTCTTATGTGAGGTTTCTGAAGTTCATTAAATACCATTGTGAATCTAGGCAAAAGTTTTTCATTTGCACATCAGTTTGGCAGCAAAACCCCAAAGAGGGCAATATAATGCTATCACAGCATTTTAGCCTCCAAGAAGCTGAGTCCCACCTTTCAAATGTCTGTCTCATAGTCCATCAGTTATATTATGGCCAGTAACAGAACAGCTCTAAGTGAGTATAGTAAACCTAAGCTAAGGAAGCAAGAGTGTGAACAGGTATAAAATCTGCATCTGTGTTGTAATCTCAGCATTACGCTAAATAAAAGCATGAACACATTAGTCGTGCATGCAAGCACATAAAAAAGTAAGATCTAGTAGTTTCAGTCCATAGGCTGTAGATATGGACACAAATTCGAGATGATTTGGATTTGGCCTTTCAGCTGTAAAGTTCTTGCTTAATTGCACTCTATATAGTGAAATAAATAGAAATGTTTGCTCTGGAACAGTTTGGGGGGTAAATGCAAAGCTATTTTAAAGTGCAAAAATCTAAATTGTGCAGAGGTAGCTGGGGAATATATTTTAGACATGTTTGTGATTCAGAGAAGAAGCTGAATTTCCAGTGACCAAGAAATATGAGCAAGGTATTAACTTTTGCATCCTTTCTCATTATACTGTAATAGATAACAGGAGAATGATCCAGTGTACACAAAATATTCTCTCTGACAGCTATACTTACACTTGTTTACAGTTTTTTCCATTTTCTCTTGAGCATAAATTAATATTGTTTTGGAACTGGTTAAATTATGTTTTGAGAAAATGGACTGTGTATGAAAATTCTGGAAGATCGTAACAGTGAGAGAAATTATATGCTACTGTGTGCATATTTAGTCTTTTTGTTTAACATTTTAGAACAGAATTTTACAAGAAGTATTTTACGGTAGAATTATATGATGTGTACTGGTGGGAACTAAAATAAAAAGCAAACCACTATTTTACTCACTAATTCTCTACATTAAAATTGGCTTAATTTAAAACATCAGCTCTTTCAGACACCGATATTTTGTAGACATAGACTCTTGTTGGAATGGCAGTTCATAATCATGAACTTTGCATGTCTGTTATCAATATTTATTCCCTTTTAAAATGATGACACACCTAGTCTCATTCTTGCATTACAAGAAATCTTTCCAAAAGGAATCATCAAAGCCTTACTCAGCTTATATTCCATTGTGACTCAGGAAACTTCTAGCCTATCTTGAATTATAGACCTTCTAAGCACAGTATTTTTCTGTGTTGAAACATACTGGTTGCCAAAAGAGCTCAGAAAACCACTCAGTTATTTTAGATAAATAGTTATAGGAATAAATGTATTCTCTAAAAAAAAAATAATTAAAAAAACGTGAATCTTGTCTTCTGGTAGGTTCAGATTTTCATACCTGAACAGTTCCAAGAACAGGAATCAATAACTTAAGCCCAAGCTAAAATTCATTTTAAATCTTACAAGAGACAATACATTTACCTGCTGAGTTAACTAGCATCTTATGTCAGATCCCTTAGGGTTATCTTTCATAGTGATATATATATATGTAGAACTTATACTACATATATATTTTGCATATATGTAATTCTTATGAACTACATATATGTACAAATCATATAAAGTCTTAGAGGATTAAAATTAGGTGCAAATATAAAGACACTACTAGATTAAAAATACTATTATGAAGAAAAAAACAACAGGTAAGGTCTATAAAGAAGATAGCTGGAACTGGCAACACTAGAGAAACACACTCTACCACAGGGAAAGTGTGAGTGTCTCTACGTTGCTTTTCACGTTAACCCACTTCTATTCAGAAATTCCTCTGTAGAATAGAAAAAGGGACATTTATAACAACATGGAACTGGATTTTGCGGGGAGGGGTTGAGGGGTGGGAAGGGTGTGAAGTAAATTAAAAGAGATTAGCATTATAAAATTGAAAATTGGGAAAAAAAAGAAAACAAAATCATTTTGGTTTTGTTACCTAACACCATGCTCAGTTTCCTTCTCACTGAAGAGAAGGAAATTAGCCTCCAGGGAGATCACTCAGTAAAAAAGCAAGACTATTTTATGAGTGTATGGCTTCATTTAGACTCCTTTGTTGAAGGTAAAGTCTGTCAAAATCTATAAAGAAATTGTTTGACTGTAGAACTTCAACTTCTTCTAGCACCTGTAACACATTTTGGTAGGAAGTTTTGAAAAGTCCTGATTTGAACTTATTCTAGTATTATTTAAAAGGAATGGAAGATCAAAATCAGCTGAGCTGTTCTTAATCTGGTTAAATTTAGAAAGAAAAAGCACAATATCAGTCCTAAAATCACATTAGCTTGCATTTGCTTGTTTTGCAGACTTAACTAGACTGTGTGATGAACCCACTGACATTAGTTTGTAACTTGTTTGGTGGATATGATTTCACTTTTTCTGCCCCTTCCTTTATATTTCATATCAGGTAGATAAAAATTAGAACTGTGAAATTACTAAGACATTTTGACCTTCTTAAGTGCATCCACATCAATACAATGAATGTGAAGCACTTGTCACATGCCGTCAGAGAATTCAGTCTTACAAATGTATCAGAACAAAAAATATATCCCAATTTGCCAAAGGTAAATTAACATTAAAGGTAATTCACTGTAAACATTACAGATCTATAAAACATCGCATCAGAATTTGACAAGGGTGTATTTAAGTGATATGACATCATGTGAAACTTTCACCCTTTTCATAGAATCATAGTCATAGAATTTTAGGGGTCGGGATGGACCTTACTGATCATCCAGTCTCAATCCTCTGCCCTGGGCAGGGACACCTCCCACTAGACCAGATTGCTCAAGGTCTCATCCAACCTGGCCCAGAACAATGCCACAGTTGAGGCATCCACTACCTCAATGGGCAGCCTGTTCCAGTGTCTTACTGCCCTCACAGTAAAAAACCTTTTTCCTAATATCTAGCCTAAATTTCCCCTCCTTCAATTTGAATCTATTACCCCTAGTCCTATCACTGCAGTTTCTAACAATGACTCCCTCTCCAGCTCCCTTGTAGGCCCCTTCAGGTACTGAAAGGCTACTATGAGGTCTCATGGTTGTTTTCTTATTCTTTCACTGTGTAATTTTTTTCATAGAAAATTTTTTTTCCAAAAATGCTTTTGCAAATAAAAGAACTTCCAAATAAACTTGTAGGATCTTGAAAGTGTAGACTCTCAGTTCATTATCTGAATCCAGGGAGTGCATTTCATATGACCCATTTTAAAGAAATCTGAGATTATTGCATCTATTCTATTTACTATAGGATGAAAATTTCCAGCAAAATAAAAGTAGAAAGAACAACTAGGCATGTGGGACTTCATTTCTATCAGAAGTTGTTTAGCATAACCCACTTTCCTAACTCTAATCGGGACATGCAGTATAATGGCATAATGGAAAGACCAGATTTCTGCATTGCTCTCTTTCAAAATTCAGTGCACTCTGCTTCCAAACTGAAGGCCAAATTTTTTTGTCCATATAACTTGCATGTCCATAGGAGACAAAGATTTCTTGAAAGAGAAGAGTGAAAGCTGCTCAATTTCTTTTGAAGAAAATATTTAGTTAGAACCATTCTACTTCCTCTTTGTTCTTTCTCCAAGTGAAAATCTCCACTGTAGCCCTGTCTGGTAAAACATTCCATTATTTTCAGAGACTTTCAGTCTTAAGAGATTCATCTTTCCCATTTTGTGTCCACATCAGTGAAGTCAATCCTGATTTATATTCAGGAAAAAAAGAGAAAAAATAAGTTTTTGGATTATTTCCCAGAGATCATTTTGCTTACAGCGTATCTTCTCAGCAATTACCTGTTTTGATGAGACATCTTGGGTGCAAGAAGATTTCATAGTTTTAGGAGATGGTGTTAGGAGATAGAACAGCATATGCTGTCCACCTAATCTTGAAATGAGATAAAAGAACATTACATCATTGCAGATTTGAGTATGAAGAAAATGTTTTTGCTGGGCCTCTTCTTGACGACATACAGACCTGAATTATAAAGTGCATAAATGATTTATATAAATTTCTGAAATAAAATAGTACCAAAATACTGTATTTCACTGCAGTAGCTGAAGCAATGCATATCAAGGAGATGGTTTCTTCAAAAAAAAGGGCTTGCAAAATGAAAGAATATAAAACTACATTAAAGGAAGCCAACACCTTGCACATATAAGTAAATAAAAAATGAAATTAATATTTTTTAGCACTACAGCACATGTTCATAAATATTAAAATCTGTACTCAAAAAATCAGGGGTGAAACTCAATTTAAAACATTATCCAGACAAGAAATGTAAGATTCCGATGATAATATGATGCATTTTAGGGGAAAAAACCCCTCTTAATATTTTTTACAGTTCTTGAATATATTGGAACTCTGCATTGCTAAAATTTTTTAATAAAGTTTTGAAAATACTTTCAAATTATTTTAAGTCAAACAAAGACACATAGCAAACAATTAAAAATTCTCTTAAAGAGAATTTCTTGCATTTGGTTTTCTAAGAAAGGAGATATAAAAATTTTTATGTATGGTCAATATACTACCATACTTTAATTCACCTAGCTTCAAGTACATTCAACACAAAGACATGGTTTAATCCACACTGTAAACCACTGTAGGAAGTAGTAATCCTTGCAAGATTTTAGGTTTACTTCTGATTTCTAAGGCCCAAGATATAACCCATAAATAACAACACTCTTCACCTATGTGATATATATGCCTTCACCTACATACTTTCTTTAAATATATGTCTCTCTACATATGATTACTATAATAAGGATAGAGACAGAATTAATGCTATTAGTCTGTGAATGGCTGTTGACCTTATTTTCATATTGTAAAAGTAATTTAGAATCCCTCAAATAATCTATCTAAAATACATTGCACTGTTCCATGTGGGAAGCCATATTTAATTAAGTAACTGTACAGACTCTTTGTTTGGAAAGATATAAAGACAGCTTTGGTAATGTAATTTCCAGAAGTTCTTGAGAAAACTTATTCAAATACACATTACAGGCAGCTTCCTGTACACAAGTTGGGCAATATCAAACACACAAATATTAAGATAAGAAGCAATGGTGCAATTTAAGCATCAAGCACCTGAACCTGTAGCATATATAGTGTATATGTGGGAGCATGTAGCAAGTTGTGAGTAGAAATTGAATTACTTATAGGCAATTTTTACAAATTCCTTACTGCCTGATGAGTTACCCTTCAGGGCCTGCAAATATGAATTAGAATATATATATATATATACACTGGCAGTTTGCCAAAGCAAAATTCCTGTTTTCTTGTTTACCTACTCCTCCCACATAATAATGAACATGAATGCAATAGCAATACATTAAGTCAGTATCTTGGTTTCAGTACTGATTTCTTAGATGAGATGAGGATTGTAGAAACAGTGAGTAACTTCAACAAATAGACAAGAAGCAAATAAAGTGTGCTTCTAACACATCTTTGAGGATTTATGAGCCTTCAGATATCAAGTTTTATGATACTTCTGTATGCTAGCTCCATCTTTTATTTCATATTAATAGAACTTACAGAAATGAAACCTAGACCATGTAATCCACACAAACTCTTTTCCATCAAACAGGAAGATTAAGTCAAATTGATACAATTCTACCATAAGATCTGAGGTAAACCATTGCAATAGCAGTCTTTTCTATCTCCCCATCTCACACTACTGTTTTATAGGTTTTAAAAAAATCTTTTCCTTTCAAGTAGAAAGAGAATCTATTTTATGCCAATCATTCTCATCACTAGCTTTGCTATTTGCTCTTTTTTCTGTCAAAAGACACACATTCTATAGAGGTTTTAGAGATTAGTGTAAATCCACTTTTGATTTTCTCAGCTGTTGGAATATGTTTTAATTTAAAAGACACTTAGGCTCATTATTGCATCATTAAAAATATTGTGGCAGAACAACTTGACTCTATGGTCCTTATGGGTCCCCTCCAACTTGAAATATTCTGTGATTGAGAAATCTACATTTACTTTTCTTTGGTACTGTTAAGACAGACAAACAGTTGATCAAATGCTGGATACATTTATTAAGTTTTACATACTGCCATGTGTTCAGTCAGGGAGTTTATCGGATTATGGTGTAACAGAAGGTGGAAAAGTACACAAAGAGAATACAGTCCATACAACAAAACAGAAAAGCCAATCAATACTTCTGATGGGCTTACAGACATGAAGACATCAAACAAACTCAGTAATGGAGGATAAACTAAGATATTGGTTTTGGGTCAGGGTTTTTTTGTGGCTGTTATATGTACATGAATGGTAGTATCACCTTGGGTTGGTTGGTTTGTTTTGCTTTGCTTTCATATTATGAATCTTGTTGTTTGTGAAAATCTATAAGTAACTTGGAATCTGTATGCCCATAGTATCTTTGATGTCATCCAAGTGTAGGATTATTATTACTTCCTAATCCTTGTAATGCACATCAATGAATTTACAACGTGTCAGAGTCTGCAGGAGAAACTCCATGTATTGTTGTTAAAAGGTAGAAAAATATATGCCAGTGTTTTTATGGGGGACCTGTATACTGGATAGTAGGCAGGAGGCTGAAGTAACCTGTCTAGGATTGATGAATGGGTTGCTAAGCATTCTGCAGAAGTAATTTCACATTGAAGTAAACAAAATATAGGACTAAAGAACCCAATCCTTTCATTCTGCCCTGCTTCTGCTACTTTAATGCAGTATGAGGCTCTACTTTGTGAAAAGCATGCATTTTCTTGTTTTCTGGCAAACTGTGCCTGTTCATTTCTGCCAGCATGGATTTACACAGTAACTCTATCATTTACCAGTTACATCAAATCTACTTTATAGTGAGGAAGACGTACTTTTCACCTAAGTGAAATGAGGGCTACGTGGCCACAACCATTGCATAGACATCTATGGTACAATTAAAGCTCTTTTTGCTACAAATAGGAGTCCATAATTTGGGGTTGGTTTGTTTTGTTGCCATGACATGCTCAGTGTAGTGGGTCATCTGATATGCAATAAATCCACAGTTTCTAGAACTGATGTGCAAGCAGATTGACTGTAAAGTGAAAGTCTATAAAGTCCATACACAGCAGGCCATTCCTGTGATACAGAAACATAAATTCTATATATTGCAGCTGTATTGATTAACCAGTCAAAGGCTGTTATCCTGTCAAATCACTGTTGTCCTGCACAAATGAGAATCTGGAAGTGCTCTTCCACATAATCCAACTATAATCAATATGGAGATGCATATAATGCAAATCCTTGAAGAGCAATGGAATGGTTAAAAACCCCCATACATACCAGAAATATATACTAGACAATGTATTATATTACATTTCTCTTCACCAAACAGATTTTTCAAAGGGATATGAATTCTGACTAAGCTTTCTGAAGCAACTACTCCTGCTGGGGAATAGTGATGTAACAAGGGATATGAATTCTGACTAAGATTTCTGAAGCAGCTACTCCTGCTGGGGAATAGTGATGTAATTAGTAAATGTGCATCTGGATTACTCCGATGTTAACAAATTATGTTGAACTTACTAATTATATTAATGACTGCACCAATCACTGTATTTTTATATTTCTTGTTCCTATTCATTCTAAAGCAAAAGAGAAGGAACATTTGTACTTGGACTTTGTAGGTGATTAAATGCCTTCTGACCCAAGGATACTGTACTGTTTTGCTTGTAATTTTCTTAATGAGTGTGTAAAGGCTTCAATCTGGGGACACAAGAACCATCTCTTTCTCCTTTGATAGGCAGGGTACTCACATTTCCAATACAAGCTCTTCAGATTAAAGGCTAAAAGTGTGGCAAAGCTCAGAATCAATGGTGACAAAACATTCTGCTTCATGACCAAAGTTTTTGTGATTTACTCTTCAAATTAAAGTCTAAAGGTGTGGCAAAGCTCAAAATCAACGGTGACAAAACATTATGCTTCATGACCAAAGTTTTTGTGATTTAAGTCCTTATTGTTTAATTATGTGAACCAAGCCTAGGTAAAAGCCAAAAGACTGCAACATGCCAACACCTGTAATGTCATTCCTGATTTTAAAATTAAATCTGAATCAAAGTGAGTACTGTGTGTTTTCATTTTGCGAAGAACTTGTTCTTTCAATTCTGGTAATACTCTTTTTATGGTGGTGGTGGTGGTTTGCATTTTGCCCTATATCAAGTAATGGAAGAAAGTATGTCACCACAAAGCATCATAAACCAAGCTGACTGTTTGCTTCTTTTGCTTTTTATATCCACTAATTTGACATAGTCCTTCTTGTAACACTACCATAGGAAAGATTTGAAAAATAGATAGCAGTAATGACTACGGTCTAGTATTGTTTCATTCTAGACTAACATAAGGAAAGTAAATGTGTTGTTCCATTCTAGACTAACATAAGGAAAGTAAAATAGACCACAATTCAACAGAAATAAGTATTTTAATTGGAAACTGCAGGGAGTTGTTTAATGCATTCAGGAAAGATATCTTATGAATTCTTGTGATATTGGAGGATCCCAGCTATGCCAAGTACTCTCATTCTTGTACCATGAAAAAAAAAGGAAAAACAGCAATATGAATTATATATTCATATACTGTCTTGTCAGTCGATTAGTAGCGTGTTACTGGTCAGGACTTCAAAATATATCAGTTAACTAAAGCTTTGATTTTCCTGCACTGAAACAAACATCTAATATTTGTCACACAGCCTGTGAGAGACAAAAGCAGAAGACTGAAACAGGACTCCAAGTCACCCACCCTGCTCCTCTGAGGGAGATGGCTGCCCCTGAGGCATTGATATCTGATGCTTTGTCAGTCAGCTGATGCACTTTTCAGCCTGATGTATTATGGTTCATGATGGGATGAGACAAACTTGGTTCAGGAACAGCAATATCCAGAAGGGGGTAAGGTGGACAGCTGAGGGCAGTAATAGTTTCAGCTCTTCACAGCACACAGGATTGTCAGAGACCTAATAATACACACACATCCTGCACTCTTATCACACTACCATAAAAGCAGTTCAAATCAACAACATTATCTCTAAAGTAGCAATGCCAGGGCTTCATCCTGTATCCCACCAGTGTATATTGGGGAAGTAGTCTGGAAGGAAGGAGTAATGCATGACTTAAGGTGGAAAACATGCTGTGTGGTAAGAGGTGCTACCTGACTGTCAGTACTTTGCAAATTCATTAAGTTCAGCAATCAGTTCACTGAAAACATCAATGATTTTCTAGTAATCTGCAGGTAGACGAAGTTTTTTGGGTTTTCTTTCCCCAAGTAAACATGGAATTTTTTTTTGAAAAAAGCAGGGGAGATTCCTATGACTTTTCATAGTTGAAACTCACAGCGTTAGAAGGTTAAGTACAGCAGTATTCAAAGTCTGGTTGTTTATGAGAATGAACCTTTCCTGTGAGATTTTGAAAGAAGTCATAGGATTTATGCACTCAACTCATACAAATGAATGAGTGTCAAGCCAGTTTATGGGACTCAAGGAGGTAGAGAGTAGCATGAATGAGTGCCAAACCATTTTGTGGGACTCAAGGAGGTAGAGAGTAGCATGAGGGATCATTATGACATTATTTTCTATTTCCCATTAAGTCAAAAATAGCTCAGGTGCAGAGGTAAGCATTTTAGGATATTTTGAGAGTTTTCCTTGAAGGTCCTCATTCCCAGACACAAGCTGTGAGCAACCTGGGAATTAGCACATGGCCTGAGACACCAAACCATTTTGTGGGACTCAAGGAGGTAGAGAGTAGCATGAGGGATCATTATGACATTATTTTCTATTTCCCATTAAGTCAAAAATAGCTCAGGTGCAGAGGTAAGCATTTTAGGATATTTTGAGAGTTTTCCTTGAAGGTCCTCATTCCCAGACACAAGCTGTGAGCAACCTGGGAATTAGCACATGGCCTGAGACATTAAAAAGCATTCCTTTCCATCTTCTGGCAGAGCAAAACTGACCATACTACTCATGTTTAGACACAATTTTAAAGCATTTCAGCCATATTTGTTTCAAGATTGTAGAAAAGATATGAGACAACCCAAGTTTAATTTGGATTGTTCCTCAACTTTCAGTACAAAACTTTATTACCCTTCACTGATAATCTTTAATGCTGAATCTGTTATTTTACACAACAGGAAATTTAAAAGCATGGAAGATGGAAAGAATTATGATAAAACACTGCTGAGATACAGAAGAAGCCAAATAACTTTGATTTGTACTTCATATTAATAGATCAATTAATACTAAAAATCATTTCAGTTTTAGATGAAACGAGTAATTAAATCTAATTAACTCTGTCTCTTTAAATTAGAGTGGCATTAAAGTAGTTTAGCTACAGGCCACATATTTGAAGAACCCAACTCATAAAATGCACCCTTTCCATCCTTGTATCAATGGTACTATTTTACACTGCAGTAAGGAAAAGATTTGAATTAGATAATTAGCAGATGCAAAGCAGTGGTTAAAAACAATGTTTAAGAATTCCTAAATGATTCAATTTCTATTCTTAGTAGTGCTTATCATTTTGACCTTGAATAAATAGCTTAGCTTCTGTTGTTGCCCCATATGCAATATTGCAATAAACACAGCTAACTAGCGAGATTTTCTGGGACCAGTTCCTCTGCTTTTTATGCTGTGTGGATTCCTCAGCAACTATAGACCAGAGAGTAAAGTGTTGCCTCTAATCTTCAAAACTTCAAGTTTTGTTACTTTCGTTCACAAAGTTAACCACCAGTCCACCTGTGAAAGAACAGTGTCAAGGTCTTTCAAGCCTTACAAATTGCACAACAATCTCAGGGGATAGTGTGCTTAGGTTATGAATCCTTATTTCATTCTCCTTTCTGAGTCATTGTATTTTTCAGTGAGGGAGTGTGTTGCTGCAGCATATGAGAATAGCTGTCACATTTGGATCAGATATGAACAGATATGAAAAAGTTGAGAGAAAGATAGTGGAATAGTCATCTCTAATGAAAAGTAGTGCTGTAGTAACTTTAAAAATCTCATCTTAAAACCAAACAAAAACTAGGAGAACTTGAAAGAACTTCATTCAAATACATATAAGATTACCTGCAAAGAACCACTTATAAACTCCTTTTCTTCTGTTTTCTAATGTGTACAATTTGACAACTACTTCATCTATTTTTATAGCACAGAAATATTCTCTGTCCAGAAAATTTCCTAAGTAAAGGAAAGCTGTGTCTGACATTTTGCACAGATACATAAACTGTTCTTTGCAAGCTTCATGGAAATGCAATGTTGTCCATTATAGACTTTTAAATTATTTTTGGAAGATAGTTTTGGTGGTTTATTGCATGAAAAATATCCATGAATGTACAAAGAGGTAAAGAAAAATGCAAAGTTCAAAAATATCTGAACAAATCTCTATTAAAATCATTGTTTTCATTTTTTTCATCTCACTAATCCTGCTTGATTTAAGCTGAATGAAAAGAGAACCTTTTAATTGCAACACTTTCAGCTAACCAGAAGCAATATTATGCCTAAGGAACACTGAGAAACAGCACTAGTTACAGGGTAGATAGCTCTTCTTCACGTAGCTATTCAAAATCCAACTGGGAACTAATAGCTGACTGCAATTAATTTACATGATCTCCAGTTCAGTTCCCACGGAACACAAATTTAAGCCAAAAAAAGAACACCTTGTCATAACCGTATTCTTGCTCACAGTTTCAGGAAAGTATACAAGATTGGATCAGTCCAGGAAATTGTGAATTCAAGTTCCACTCTCAAAAATGTTTTCTGTACTGGAGCAATGTTGGCCTATTACAATGTTGCTGATGAGGTGTACCTATTCTGAGGGAACTCACTTTCAAATTTTAAATGGTTGGTACATAATTCTAAGAATAAATATTCCTCAATAGAAGATTATTTTTTTTTAGAAACATTATATCAGCAACACCAAAAGACTTTCTGTTGAAGTTTTTAGATACATCATGTACAGTATCAGTAATGTCATACTTATTTCTTTTTCCACCGTGTTTTAAGATAAAGAAATAAGCTTCAGTTTGCAACACTCTTGTGAATGGCAAGAATTGCATATGGACATGAAGGACCTTTAGCAGCTGGGTGGAGACAGAGGCTTTAAATGTCCTCTTTGTAACAGTAGGACTCTGGTAACAGTATAGTGATACATTTGTGAGTCCTACCCTGGTTTTTAGTAGCACTCTGGTAACAGTATAGTAATACATTTGTGAGTCCTACCCTGGTTTTGTCAATAGCAACTCTTTTCTGTGACAGCTCTGGAAACAGTTTTAATCTTGTGGAAGCTTCAAAGTCAACTTCTAAAGGACACAATTATTTCTTATGGTGTAAAGTAGTGTTCATATTGCAAAGAAAAGGAGAGCACAGTTAGTCTTTGGGGCCTTAATGCATTTTAGCTGCATAAAGATCAATATGTGGATATCTTAAATCTATTCATTAAGAGGTCTTATGTAGATTTTAAAACTCTTTACACTCATAGTAATTTCTGTGAGCCTCCTCTGACCTGCCTTAAGCAGGTCTGCCTTACAAACTGACCCTAAATGTAAATTTAGGTCAGGAGGGAAAGAAAAAAACAATAACAAAACAAAACAAAAAATCATGAGGAGACCATCCACTTTAAAGTATACTGGCAGCTGCATGTAAAACAAAACAAATCTCTCTTCCTGTACAGGATGTTTCCTTAGGAAGGCATTGGGAACAGCTACACTTCCGAGTCAACAATAAACCAGTCTGAAAAAAGCATACTTGAAAAGAAAGGAAGTATGAAGCATGGTACATGACGCAAGCCTGGGTGTAAATGAGAAAATATGAATCACTTATACAATTTGCTGTAGTGGTGCTGTAGTGACAAACCAATGCGTAATTTTAGTGAAATCCCATTCTAAACTTGCAGTGCCTTAGGTTTCATTATAAATTCAAAATGCAGGGTAAGGTCATGGCTAAGCATCTCAGGTCTCCCAAATGCATGTTTTCTGTAATTGTATTCCATAAAGAAATGTTTTCAAAACTCCCTATTTGGGTGTGAAAGACTTCAATCCATGTCTGAGTTTGCTATGAAGGACTAGTCCTGCTGTAAAAGGACAAAAATCCTTCAGTGATATAGTCAAGAGAAGATTCATCACTGACTTGTATATCATTGTTTTCTGCAATGGTCAAATGCCTGGAAGGCAAGAAACCTGGGACACAGGCATGTTAGACAAATATAATTTCACTACTAACACTAAATTATATTTTGGGGACTTTCAGTGGGTTTCTGTTGTTTTGTTTTGATTTGATTTTTGCTTGTCTGTTTTTTTAAAGGGTATGAATTCCAAAATCTTTGCAAACTAAAAGCATTTCAATATTTCCACACTACCCTCCAATAGAAAGATATAGTTTCTAGGTGCAAATACAAGCAGGTAACTTGTTGAATAGAGTATATTTGAGACAACGAGTGGTATTTTAAAATATACCCAGATACACCAGGGATTAGTTACTTTTGTCAAAGCAGATAATAATGTTATTAATTTAATTACTTTCAAATGAATTCCTCATTTTCTCTACCCTTGACTAATCTGAATAATTTGTCCACTGAAAATTTGCCACCGTGTTTCTCAAACAAGTACTTTTACAGTTGTGGATATGTTTTCCCCTAAGACAGGGGAATCATGTAGAACTCTACTAAGCATTTTGAATGTTTCTTGTGGTCTGAATTTCTTGCTAAGAAACTGAAGGCTGGAAAACTTTATTTACTTGGGTCATCAGTTTTTCCAAAAACTACTTGGTAAAAAAAATGCTCACACACAGCTTCACAGATTTCAAGATCAATCCCAGTGTGACTAATTGAACATAATCAAGAAAACAGATCTTAAAAATTCTGTTCAGCTCCATTCAGGCTGATTTTATGTTCTGCTAGCTCAATGCTGATTCCTTTATGCAAATCTTTTGCTATGAGAATCATAGGTAACAACATTTCTGTCTTCCCAACACATCTTTAGCAACTAATAACTATAGCAATAGGTGCCTCCATAGCACTAGCTAGCTAATATGCAAACTATCAAGCAGCCCAAGTCTCTTGCCAGATTTTTACTTACAGAAGAATCATAATATTGTTGATACTTGACTGTGCCACACCACATGCCCAAAAGGCTGGAAAGCATAGCATTTAATGTATAATGAATCATCATAAATTATGATATGCCAATAAAACTCTGGGAAGGATTTTTGGCTTTGGTATTTTTGCTCACTACAAGGAAGTCAACTGTGTCAGCAGGGGATTAAAAGTGTGTAAATCCACACAAATGGATAGAACTCCCACTTGTTAGTGTCTAGAAGCATGCCACAGAGTCAAATAGTTGAACAGGAAAGCTTGAGAAAGTTTTACTACTGAATAAAACCGGCATAATATATGTTACAATACTTGGTTACAAACTAAACTCTGATTTCTCTAAAGCATAAAAATCACCAGATGAGTGAGGAATACTCCCAGGCACTATTTATTAGAATGCTGAATAACCTGCAGATACGTTTTGAAACACAAGCCTATAATATTGTTGTGCACCAGTCATACTTGCCTGCACAGAAAGACTGAATGGAATTTTGAGCATTTATGTATTTGATAATTTGAGAGTAGCAGAGTTACCATGTCTTCTGGTTTAAAATGTATCTAGGTGTAGTTGAGGGAACTGTTGGTTATTACTGATGTACGTATACAACTTCACAGAAGTATATAATTTTCATTCC
>NW_008678583.1:47226-54779 GCF_000695815.1 Acanthisitta chloris
TACTGTCTTATTTGAAAGGTTACATCACTTATCTACAAGCAGACCTGATTTCTAAACTGCTGTTCCAGCTCCTATGCAACAAACCTCATGTGGGGTGCCTTGCTGAAAAGTTTCTAATCACAGTAATAAGACTGCAAAATTAGCCTACTCCTGGATCGAAGTGTTGTATTACAAGCATCAAAGTAAAGAAATTAACAATAAATGATACATAGAATATACCTGGTGTCTATCCCATAACAGAAGTCTTTCAAGTCTATCAAGTTTCAACATGATACGTATTTTCTGCATGTTAATTGCATTTACCCAAGTGATGCAAACAAACAAATAAAATATAACAATTTCTCCTGAGCTACAGAAAGCAGTCAATTTATTAAATGTTATACTACAGTACCTTTCTTCTAAAGATCTCAGTGTAATCTGGAATAACTAAACAAGCATCATATTAGAACCTTGTGGTTATTATTTCATCCCAGCTCAGTATGAGTTAAACACCATCAGAAATCTTTCTCAGAAGATGAGTTAATATGAGTTAATAATGAACCTGCATTGTACATGTTGCTTTAGAAACTGAGATCTGACAAACTCTGTCAGAAAGACTTCTTGATTTCCTGTGACAAGAAGGATAGAGTTAAAAAGAAAATACCTACAGAGAGATTTTCATGAAATCCAAGTCCCTTTTAGGAACATAAATGAAAGCCTTTACATGGGTTCAGTACCCTGCAGATCACAAAGGAAATGTGAGCTGCTATGGATTCTTTTCTAATTGGGAGCTGTGAAAATTCAGCCATGTAATTTAGATGACAAATGAAGCAGTAAGATAGCAAATTTTTTAAAAATGTCATCTGCCCTGTAAATTTGTAAGCTTGTGGTATGTGATTATGACACACAGAGCAAATCAGTACTGAGATATATTGTAACATGTCCTCTATTCTCTTAATCAATTCATGTAGTCAATTAAATATTAATGTGCAATTAAAAAAAAATCATCTTTTCAGTGTTGACTTCATAGAGTATTCTCTTTTGCCAGCTAGACCCGACCTCATTTAAAAAGTGAAGCAAGTATCCAGCTTTTCCATGTCATCAAAGACTGAAATGTTTTCTATATCAAAGCAGATTTTCAAAGGTAAAGAGATTATTGGCCAAATCTAGGAGTTTCAGATAGTCACTCATAAAATATTACAAGTCTTATTTGTCAGTCACATGGTGAAGAAAGGACAGTCATTTCCTGCTGTGTGCTCTTTGCTATACAAGAAACATTTTTGGTTCAGTTTCTGGGTGAATCACTTTTTGGACAGTCAGAAGCGAATCAGTTTCAACAATGGGTATGTTGGCTGAAGTCTGCCTTCTGCTCTGTATCACAGCACTAAACCAAACGTTTACATGCCTTCTTGTCTCACACTTCGTGATGCTGAGTGCATGCATCTATGCCTATTTATGAATGGCCACTAGATTTGGAGTCTGTCTTTGTTATTGTATTGCAAAACTGGAGTTCATTACAACTACATTTGCAGTAAACTCTGTGTCAGCATGAAGAAAGATTTTACTTGTGCCACTTCTTAATTTCCTATATCCACTAAATACTATTTCTTGGTGTAAACATCATACTTCCTTACAGTCTGGGTTATGCCAGAAAATTCTTTACAAACAATGATGTTTGTAGGGATTGAAGACTGCAACTCATATACAAATGATTCTTGGAATGAAACAGAATGGAGAAAGAAGAGAAGCAGGGAAGGCTAGCCAAAGTTCTAGCCCAAGCATCTTGTTTTAATGTGGTAGCCTGAAAAGAAAAGCAAGAAATAAAACAAAGAACATGGATGCAATCATATGAGGTCCATGTTGCACACAACACATATGTCAAATGTTTTTCTTATGGAAACATACAGATAGATAAAACAAAACATGACCCTCTGCTTTTCTCTACCACCTCATTAATGTCAGCTGCAAGTTACAGTTGGAGTACCTCTTGAGGAGGAAACTCCAAAGGGAACACGAAGAGCATTCTTTGAATGCCACTTGTGGGTACCACAGAAGGTGTTGCAAGCATTTAAAAACTGACAAAACGCTTCCTTTTTTAAAAAATACCTTCCCTTAAAATTGAAGAAGCTGTGTAATAATTTTTTTTTTTTTTTTTTTTTTGAAAAAGCATCAACAAAACCCAGGAGGGCTCAAAATGTAGTTCTGATTGCAATCATGAGATCTAACTGAAGATATTACATCTCCCTAAAAAAAATGACTTTCTCATATCCTGAGACTTTCTAAAAGGCAAAGTATAGCAGAGGCAGAGTTTGAGAACTGTGGAACCCACAGCACAGGTGAAAAGGCACAGTCCAGGTAGCTGCTGACTGGAAGGCAGTTTGTGACATGGAGAAAAATAAGAGTCTTCTGTTACAAATGCAGGTTTTGATATTGCAGTTCTTGTTAACTCCAAATGCTAGTTGATGTAAGTAAAAATGTTAGTTGAACTTCAAATTTCTATTACAAAGTCTATATTACAGTTATCATTTTATAGCAATTATTGCACACTTTTGATGACGTAGGACTTGCGTTTTATCAAGTAGTTAATAAAAATCTGATGTCAACTGAATCACATGAATTTCACTGTGTCAAAATTGCAAATTCTCATCATACAAGTACTGGCTTATGTGTACAGCCTTAACAGCCTATAGTCTGTTTACACTGGGGTACAGTCAACCATGGTTCTGGCTTTTCCCAGAAGCAACCAGCTACTCAGATACAGGAGAACTAATTTTAGCCCTCCCATTCTGACCAGCAGACTGGTTCTGTATCTCTCTAATTTACCCCTAAGCTCCTAATCACACAGGCCAAATCACCAGTACTCAGTATAATGTAGCATCTAGGACAAGAAGAACACTGTGACCTTGAACACGGAGAAATGAAGTCAAGGTGCAGATAGACAAGGTTTAGTGGTGAATTTGGCAGTGTTGGGTTAATGGACTCAATGTTTTTAGGTGTCTTTCCCAACCTAAATGAGTCTATAATTCTGTGATTCTATGAAAAAGAAAACAACATGCAATATTTTGGTCTCATCATATAATTTTCACTCACACAGTGTTCTGTTTTATGAGTGCAGATTGCAAATATCAGTATGACTTTAAAATCAGTGGCAGTATGAAGCAACCATGTTCTGAATTTTTTATACATAAGTTAAAGATATTTTACACAGGCACACTAGTTTAAGAGGGTCTTAAAATAAATTAGGATCACACCATAACTACTTATAAACACATTCATTTTATGTGTAAAGAGAAGGGATGCGCTCACATGAAGAAGTCTCAAATGGAACTGAACTGTTCTGAATGTTCATTGGGAAGATTTCAGTTCAGGTAAAGTTTCTGATTTTTCTGTGCTTTATTAAGGTCTGTAAAATTACCAGAGCTATTAACTCACACATTTAAATTTTATTTGCAAAACCACTATCAAAATCCATACTTCAGCAAGTTTCAGGCAAATTATATTCATTTTATGTACTCAGGACACTTCTTCTATGGTCTTTTTACTTCAATTTTTACTTTTACTGAAAGAGAGCAATCAAATATTTATATAAGGTGAATTTTATAGGCTCAGATTTAACATGAAAATTTTCATCATTATTTTCTACAGTTTTAAACCTGGTTAGTGACAGTTTCCTATATTGACTCATCAGCCTGAAATTAATGATATGACGTAAAATGGTGGAGCAATTGTGAAAACTCTTCACATCCCAGTTATCTGAAACTCTAGTCATGAGCTGTGGAATAAAACCAAAGAGACTTTTGTGTTGTGATTTTCCTGATGTGAAAACATAGGGTCTCAATGCCTTCTCAGACAATGGAATTGGCAGAGGCCAGACAGTAATTCAGACCAAGTTAAGACTATTGCTTTTCATAGCACATGAGAGGTTTTGGAATGACCTTTGCATTTCGCATTGTAAAAGATCTAAAAAAAAAAAAGCCAAAAAAAACCCCCAACCCTCCCCCAAACAACCAACCAAACAACTTCCATCAAAAAAAAACCCCAAACCAACACAAAATCGATTATGCAACACGTTTCATTTTTTCAGCACAAATGCATACATTATTGTTACACTTGGTTCTTGCATGCCATTACATGAAGACAAATGATGAAACTCGTCTTTCCATGCCTCCCTTGAACCTGAATCACTTCCAAATTTTTAGCTGATTAGAGCTCACAAAGTGTTCCTCGCAACTTTCATGTGCATTCACCCCTGATATTCATTAGACTGCAGCAACCAATTCATCAGTATAGATTTGTTTTCTGAGAGTTTTCTACTTTACTTAATTAAAGTGATTGGCTCCTGCAAAACTCTGCAATTTATAGTTTATGAGAATGTCATTGTAATGGTCTTTAACTGGGCTCTGATAGGTCCAGTAAAGTTGAGAGTCTCTTTTCTGATCACACACCAAATGTTGTGTAGCACAACAACAAATGAGATATACAGGACAGTACTAATCTGTCATCCCCTCCATTGCAATGACCTTTGAGATATTTAAATTCCAATCCTTAGCTAATAAATGGATCCACATTTTTCTAGTAAGTTATTCAATACAACCACAACTCTGATACTTGTACCCCTACCCTGTATTAAGGATGATGACCTACAAGTTTTGTAACACTCATAAAACACTGCATGGCTCTTATTGATGGATTGTAGACACATACATATGTTTAGTTACATCACTATAACTCTATATCAATGCCTTTGCTTTCTTTAGTAGGATTCCTTTAGGGGATCAAGCACTGTCTTTCTGTAGAGCATTGCAATGGATCAGGTGAGTGTTGGCCAACATCCTCAATGCCTGTTCCACTGTGCAGCTGCCAGAGCTTAGATGAGGAACTATGTTGCATCTTCCTCCAAGGGTGGTGAAATCTGGTCTAGAGTGCACACCCCTAGTGGATACAATCTGACTCATCCCAAACAGGGGCTTTGGGCATGAACATCCTTTCCATGCCCCTTTCTGGATGCTTTACTAAGGGAATATTTCTCACTCTAGCCCATATGTGTATGTTGATGGCATTCTCAATTGGAAGTGAGGGTTGGTTACTTGATTAAAGGATCAGAGCTGATAATTAAAAAATAGTGTTCTTACTCTGATATACATTTATAGTGCAGTAGGTAGAGCACTTCAAAGAGAAAATGAATGCATATACAAACAGATAGCACCATATTGGATAAAATTCATGTGTTCCTCATTCATGGGCAAAATTCCACGGTCATGAAAAATGTAAATGCAGCGAGACAGAAGAAGAAAGAGAGGCAAAGCCAGAGTATATGAAACATAAATAACATGTTCAGGAAGACCCGAGAGCTAATATTTGCTAAAACACATAGGATACAAAATTAAAACACATAGGCTAAGTAGTCTGTAATTGCAGATCATTAATGCTAAATCACATGCTTAGCTACATTGGCAAATCAGATGCATTTTACAGGCTTGAGCCCATAATGCAAAATGATAAATGCAAATACACATCTGTTTCAGGGTCTTGTCAGTCATCCATTCTAATAGTTATTCCAGTGTTTTAATTTCCCATTTCTCTCACAGCCTCTCCATGTCACCCTTAGTGTTCTGGTGCCTCAGCTCACCTCAACTTCTGGCCTATAAAATCTCTCATTTTTCATTCAAATATCTCCTAGCACTCCCTTCTTGAACTAATGTGCAAGATGACTCAACAATAAACACCCCACCAATCAAAAATTGAGTCATTGTGTCTCTAAATACCAAAATCAAATAATTGGCTGGGCATATTTCTGCAAGCCTTACTCTTTTCACCTTTGTCATCTCCATATAGGTTATTATCCTCATTCATTGTGTCATAACTAAAATTAGAAGGCAAGCTCTTTGAGGTATGGGTTATCACCCATAGAATCATAGAATGGCCTGGGTTGGAAGGAACCTCAAAGATCATGTAGTTCCAGCCCCTGCTGTGGGCAAGGACATCTTTCACTGTATCAGGTTGCTCAGAGCTTCTGTTCCGTAAAGGGAATACCACAGTTTTGGGAAGCATTGAAGATTTAATTAATACAAGTGCCATAAAATACTGAACAAT
This sequence comes from Acanthisitta chloris, assembly GCF_000695815.1. Classification (NCBI taxonomy): domain Eukaryota; kingdom Metazoa; phylum Chordata; class Aves; order Passeriformes; family Acanthisittidae; genus Acanthisitta; species Acanthisitta chloris. The sequence continues at coordinate 53,299 of NW_008678583.1, forward strand.
AAACAACTCTGGTAATTATCTTTCTAATCAAATTTTGAATTAAATTTGAATTTAAGAATTTTCTAATACTTTCCACTAAATTCTGTGAATCTTCCAGATAAAACCCCCCACTTCTCTGTGGATTAACTAAGGTTTTAAGTTTAGTCTGTTCATGTTATTGTTACCATCCCCTCTGAGATAGTCTCTTCCAGTTGTTTGCTTTATATACATAGAAGATATTGCTCAATTTGTTATGAACAAATAAATAAACAAACCCATCAGGATAAGAAGCTGTAAGGACTAAAAGACACTGAATGTATGTAATTCCAACTGCAGCTGTACAGTCCAAAAATCTTCACTCTACCAAACAAAACACAGGATTATCAGATTTTTTGTCCAATGGCAGTTTTGAAGAGTAGAATCAAATCTAACAAATGCCAATATTCAGACTGGTTTTTGACCCTGAGTAAGATTTCAAGTACTCCAGCCTTCCTTATCACTGCTTTAAAATGAATATGTACATAAAGACATAATAAATGTAGATATAGTTTATGGAGGCAACTTCAGCATTGAATAATTTAGCTAAAATCAAGGCAGTCAATTCATCATGAATCATTCTGCTGTGTAAGGAACATATTTTCAAACTACTTCACACATAGCATATTAATTAATCTAGTTAGGAGTAGGAGTTACTGGAATGCTATTAGTACATCAAAGGTAATGCAATACAGACAGGTGAGCTGGAACTAATCAGCATAGTTCACATTATAGTATAGCACTAGAACAGATTTATTTTGAATACTTTGATATCTTTACACAGATTTCCTCATACAACAGTGTTTTTTGCATTTGAGCCCAAAGATTTCATATTGATCAGTTAAGGAATCTTTTCCCTTTGTGACATATTAGAGTTCTGCTTGTTGAATGTATATTTATTTTCATTGCTACAACTGGGATTGACCTATAGTCTATTAAAATATTTTGGGATATGACCTCACAGTTTCTAAATAAGTGAACAGAAGCCCTAGAAAATAATGATTTGTATTGGAAACACTAACTTAGCCTTCAGCTATAGAGGTGTGATGTTACCAGTCAATGTCAATATTTCCTAACTAAAGTTTTCCTCTGGTGGCATGTACTCAAGGCTAACCCTTACTGTTTATTCTACAAAATATGACTGCAATTAAACCAACATAAGTTACATGATATGGTTGTGTCTGAACACATGCAGCAGTTTGATAGAACTTAGTAAATAATCAAACCAACCTTTCTCCAAAACCTATGTACTGACTTCATACTTCCTCATTTCCAGAACAATGCCATAACATAAAAAGGCATTCAACTCTCATCAAAGTATGAATTCATCAAAGTGACAAAGAAAATATGTAGCTTACCTAAACAAGAGTCTCCTAAATCCTAGGCCAACTCCAAAGTATTCTCCTTTCTCATGCAAGAAATTTCAGAAGTTTATTATATCATAGTATCATAGAATGCTAAGGGAT
>NW_008678584.1:0-1944 GCF_000695815.1 Acanthisitta chloris
GGATTTACATCGATTTTGGCTAGTTCAGCTTAGAAATCACATAAAACCTGATGCAAGGATGTATTAACTGACTAAAAATGTAATGTTTTTTAAGGCTTCTGTAATACAAGGGGCTTCCATTGCACTGCAGGCACCTGTCTGCTGCTATGTCCGTTCTAGCATTTCAATTTGACATTTGGATTTTGTCCCATTGGAGATAATTACAGTTATTTTCATTACAATAATGCCTGGACATTGCAATTAGAATTAGAAAGCTTTTCCCAGGTAGTATAAAAATATATGACAAGGCATAATTCTAGCCCTGAGAAGTTTGTTTACAATTTAAATAGACAGGAGGCACAATAGAAGAGCTCTTTGCATCTGCAAACATCCAGCCATCAGACCTTCAATACCAGACTCTAAGTGGCTTGCCCTAGTATAAGTGGGATTAGAAAACAAATTTCCTAAGTTCATAGAATTTTCATAGAATCATAGAATTTTAGGGGTTGGAATGGAGCTTAGAGGTCATTCAGCCCCAACCCCCTGCTCTGGGCAGGGACACTTCCCACCAGAGCAGTAATTTCGTGCAGTAATGTCCTTTCAGCTTTGTTCAGGTGTAAGGGGTAAGAGGAATGAAGCAGAGAAATTGGAAATCTCCTGTTTGAATCAGATAGGTATCCGTCCCAAGGCAGAAAATTTGTGCATTTCCAGGGTTCATTTCAACACGAAGTCGTATTTGTTTCTCCTCAAGGGACTTAGATCTGCTGGAAACAACCCAAATACAGAATATTCCCATGAGTTAGCTTAGATTTTGGGGAGTAGGTGTGCTAGCTCAGAGCTGATTGCCCATAGGTCAATTAGTAACCAGAGTGATGAATTTCTGGCAAGTCTATTATATCAGCTTTTAGCTGCTAGCAAAAGGAAAAGCTAATTTTGAACCTAAAAGTGTTGGAGCAGACTTCACCTTGAGTTTTGGCTTCCCTATTTCTTGATATATATATATTGGCAAAGATTTTTGAAGTGCAGGGATGTGGCAGGCATAAAACCAGCTGGTGATGAAAATTAAATGAACTTAGAAAGCATTAGAATAAATTAATGGAAGAAAAATCCATCAAGGACCATTGAAAACAGAGAAGCCACCCCTAACTCAGAAGTTTTCTGACCTTCAAACCCATGGATATGGATGATCCCCATCTCTGATATACATTCCCTTGTACTTGTCCTGCTCTTATATTCCACACTAGGCATCTATCTGGGGCACTGGTGAAGACTGTGAACTGTTGCTCTGACTCATTATGGACACAGTTATTTTTGTGTGACAAAACCTCAGATTTCAGTGGCATTGCTGTGGACATCATTGCTATGGAAACCAACTCTACTGCAATTTACTGACTGCACTTTTAAAATACATTAGTGATGATGCATTTGCATCAAACCTCATGGAAATCGACCAACATCTTTTGTACTTTTGTTACACTTCTGTGTAATGATCCAGCAATCAGCAGCTGTCAAGCTTGACTAGTGACTGGGATAACATGCAGAAACATTATACAAGCTCCATACTGATGAAGCTCTGATATCTGCATAGGGCACTGGAGGAAACAATTTGGTTTTCACAGTGCAAGACACAAGAGATGAAGGCTCAAGGGTTGTTCAGCCTGTTTCCTCTCCTCAGGAGCTGCCAAGAACAGGTGGAACACAAGTTCTCCTGAATTAGCTGGTGTTACAACCACAGCAGATATTAGATTGCTGTAACTGTGGTTTTGTCCTGGGAATCTCACTGCTTGGAAGAATCATAGAATTTAAGGGTTTGGAATGGACCTTACAGATCATCTAGTCCCAACCCCTGCCCTGGGCAGGGACACCTCCTCACTAGATAAGGATGCTCAAGGCTCATCCAGCCTGGATTGAACACTGCCAGGGTTGGGGCAGCCACAGCCTCCCTGGGCAACCTGGGGCAGGGGC
>NW_008678584.1:2468-26002 GCF_000695815.1 Acanthisitta chloris
CTTATTTCAGACACTCCTTTAAAATCTTCTGTGCCTGCTGACAGCTGTGTCAGTGCTCAGGGTCAGTGCCTTTGGGCCTTGTAAGTCCTGTAAGAGACACTTCAAGGCACTGAACTTTTTGCAGGGAGATTGCTGTGGTGCACATACATCCTCCTGTGCAAACGAGAAACCAGGGATCACCTCCACTCCCTGGCTGATTAATGGTGAGGATACATTATCAGAGCTAATAGGAGTCAAATGAAGAAAACTAGTCAAGTGGAACCCTGTAAATTGGTTCCTGTGCTTTCTCCATCTCTTCTAATACCTAATGCCAGGGATTATCATTCGTGTCCAGCCAGAGCCAAAAGGGAAAGGATTAGAAAGTAAATAACTCCCACACCTGCAATAGGGGAGCAGTCAGCTGTTTCACTGGCCCATTTATTAGCAGGACAGAAATGTAAATCTGCATCACTGAAATGTTTTTTTTTTTCCCCTCCTGTACAACCTGTCATTCTCCTTGGAAAAGTAGATGTGCTTACTAGCTTTCCACCTATATGTCCACATCAATATACCTCTGCAGCTTTATTATTCTCTGCCCTGAGCTATATGACCTTTACTGAGGTGGAATGATCACAAGATTTGACCTCTCAGATATCTTATAGAAACCTTTTGGTTTGAGTTTCAAGTTCCTACCAGTACTCTCACTGCTACAGTGCCAGGTGGCAAAAGAGCCCTGCTAGCATAGATTAGGAGGTTTTGTGCTGAAGACCAAGTTTTAAGACCTACTGAGAATCCTGCTAGCATAGATTAGGGGGTTTTGTGCCTAAGACCAAGTTTTAAGACCTACTGAGAAAATAATGGGAGGAAACACTCTGTCTGCCTTTCCATCAGCCATTGCCAGGGACTAGTGGTGGTGAGAAACCTTATTAGGTATAACCTAATAAAGCTGTGTAGATAGGAGCACTATTGCTGGCTCTACAGATCCTCAGATAAGAGGCCATTGCTACCACCTGCTTTCCCCATTGCTTTCCCCTTTTTCCTCATTCTCCAGTTGTCTACCACACAAATGAATTTGAAAAACCTCTAACTCCCATTCAATTCCTGCCAGAAAAACAGAACAGATAATGATCCTGATCTTTCCATATGTACTGCTTCCAAAGCTGGAGATTCAGTGCACCAGTGAGCACTGAGAGCAGCCAGATGTGTTTGCCTCTGAGACTCTTTGCACACACTGTGCTGTTCCCATACTATGTTCTCATAATGCTTTCTATAAGACATACTGCAGACACCTAGGAATGGACAAGAGAGAGAAATGTGCTGGGAGATAAAGTGCAAACTCATTTCCCATGCATAGAAAGATGAAATTTCTCTGCATGCACATAGCTTGTTGTCCTTGTTGTTGCTCTTTCTGGTTCTGCTTCTGTCACCCTGGTGATGGTTATCTCTGACATTGGTAGTTAAGGTAATCTCTCTATCTTGACATAGACTTTGATTCAGTAAGCCTACCTGTATAGCAGCTACTGTGACAGAGCACAGAGTTTCAGGCTTTTCTTACTTGGTATTTCACTTGAAAACCAAAGAAATTGTTTTCTTTCTTTTGTTTACTCCTTCAGATTTAGAAACACCACATTAACAAAGCAAATAGTGTAAAAATCCTGGACTGTCTTCTCTCCTTTTCCCCTTCTCCTCTCAGTAGTGATTATTTGAAAGCAACACAAAGCCAATTTCCATGCATAATATTGTCATACACACCTTTCCTTCTCCCTTGTTGAATTAAATATTTCAAGCTGTAGGACATTGCAATAAAACACTGTAAACACAATTGGTTTTGCCTTCTTGATTGACCCTTTTTTTTATTGTTATTTTTCCATTTGGATCCCTGGAAAACTGTAAAGTTTCATTTCTTTGTGTTTCTTTTCAAAGCTTTACTTACCTTCCTTCTAAATAAAAGAGCCAGTGACCATATTTGAGCCATCAACACAAGATGCTTTTCAACTAGCAAGTAGTTAGTGTGAGGCTCTGAATGAATGAACAACATGAAAACATCAAATCACTAGATATATCTAATTCTGCATCTGACAAGCAAATGTACCTCTCACTGAACTGTCAGCCAGACTAAGCCTGAATAGCAACAAGCACAGTGGAATCTGACCCAGATTTATAAGTCTTATTATTACAGCAGTAATTATATGGCAATAATAATATTATCAATGCACTCCCTTTCTCAGCAGTTCTGAGGATCCCAGGCACACACTTGCATGCAAATGCCTAAATCCAGCATCCAAACCACAAACTACTCTGGGCCACAGTATTCCTGCTTACCTCTAATGTGATTTTATCTATGTGTATCTACTTTTTCTTCTAGTCAGCAATCAAGGCATGTGATTGCCACCTAAACCTTTTTTGTTCCTTGCCTGTGGCCCAAGGTTGCAAGAACAGCATGCATCACATTAAAAATAGTAGCCAGTGATTACTGATATTTTATGTCAATGTAAACATTATACAGAACAACAAATTCCTAATCTTTTTTTTGGAATTTAAGAAGGTTTTCCATGTGAGATTTTGTGGCAATCACAGATATGATTCAATTTAACAAAATGTCTATTTTTAGCAGACACAATACTATCTCAATATGGCTCAAATGAAACTGCTACATAACTTTATCTGCAGTGGCAATGATGTCTGTTTTCTTCTAATGAGAACCCAAGTGACCAGTAACTACAGAAAATGACATAGCCACTATTTCCATGCCTGTTTAATCCTATTCTGTCACATTCTGTAATTCTGTATGTCTCAGAATACTTTTTTGTCTTCCTCAGTAAAAGGCACGAAGCAAGAAAACAACAAAGGAAAAAATTCTCTGAAAATCATACTGAAAGCAACAACTGTTGCTATAAAGCCAACTGATGTCCCAAAGGGTCCTGCTGATCCTTCTTAGTTTGGGTCTGTACTGGACAGTTCTGACTGTCCAGTCATTAGCTCATTCATCCTTCACCAGGCCAAAATAATGTTCCACACCACACTTACTAATTTCCATGTCTATTGAGAATCTGCTGCCCCTTCATGGTCTAGCTATTTATTTACTGTGAAGCTGCAATGTTTGCATGAACATCATGAGATATGATGGTGGATGAGAAGCTCCCCATGAGCTGCAATGTGAGCTCAGCCCAGAAACCAACCCAGGCCTGGGCTGAGCCACAGGAGTGTGGGCAGCAGGGCAAGGGAGGTGATTCTGCCCCTCTGCTCTGCTCTGGTGAGACCCACCTGGAATACTGCACACAGTTCTGGTGTCCTCAACATCAGAAGGACATGGAACTGTTGGAACAAGTGCAGAGGAGGCCACAAAGTTGCTAAGAGAACTGGAGCATCTCCCCTATGAGGACAGGCTGAGGGAGTTGGGGCTGTTCAGCCTGGAGAAGAGAAGGTTGTGTGGAGACCTCAGAACACCTTCCAGGAGCTGAAGGGGCTCCAGGGAAGCTGAGAGGACTTCACGACCTGCACATGCTACCAAGCTTAGAAACAGCAACATTTAGCATGTCCTGACCTCACTGAGATAACAGAAAACAAAGGGGCACATTGCAAGAACAAAATATGCTTCTTCCAAATACTTCTTATACTCATGGTCCCACTATCTTCTGTTCTAGCACATCTAGGCTTTTTTATTGGAGTTTTTAAATAGTTAGCAGAATCAGCATATTTCCCCCTGCAAATATTTTGCTTTTCAATGGCAACTCCTGTTTTGAGAAATTTCAGTTCTGAATGTGCTGATTTCAAAGTCACGTGACATTCCAGCATGGTGACTGCTTTTATAACTTATTTTTACTCAGAGAAACCAGGCATAAATGTTTTAAACTAGTTCTTTAGTGTAAGTCATGCTGTGAGTAAACCAAGGCTAGAGGTCAGGACTTCAGACTTAATGAGTTATTTCAGCCCATGAGCTGGCAAAACGCATCAAAAACCTCATCACAAGTACAAATAATTTCTGGAATGCTTCTCTACCTCTATCTAAATCAGATTTTCTGAATTTCTATAGGGAGACATCACTATGCTCTAACAGCTTCTAGGTTGGCTTCAAAGCCAGGCTGGATGAGCCTTGAGCAACCTGCTCTGGTGGGAGGTGTCCCTGCCCAGGGCAGGGGGTTGGCGCTGAATGATCTGTAAGGTCCATCCCAACCCCTAAAATTCTATGATTATATGATCTGTGCACAAGAGAACAAGCAAAGGACATGAATGATATGTGCAACACTTACAGAAACTTGAGGCAACTGTGAAAAATCTGCCAGTTTTCTGAAACAGAAACATTCAAGAGAAGTGATTTGGTTTTGACAGAGTTGTGATGTGATCACAATACTGTCAGATCTTTAGGCTGGTGCCCTGGGACCTGAACACCTCAGCATCCCATCAGGTGGGCTGATCTGAGTTTAGAGTATGAACAGCCTGGCACTCAAAGCATGCTTGGTTGCTTATCAGTCTGATAAGGCTTTCAGCTCCAGGAACCCACAGAGAACTTCCCCAGGGTGCACATCCCAGGGAATCTGTGCTGTGAAGTCCAGGAGGGGCAGAGCTCTAGCCCCTTTCCTGGAGAATTTAAACTACTTTGAGTTCTATCCTGAATCAAGCCTAAGTCACATTTCACAGCATTGTCTGTGATATGGAATTCTCTACCTTGGCCAATCTCTGTCATTATTAACAACAAGGAAACATGATACATGTAATATTTAGTAGACCATCAGCAAAAAAACCTGGACATTGGAAAGCTTTCATTTCATATATAAAATGCTTCCACAAGATAAATGAATAAAAGAAAATCAATACTCTATAAATGCAAAGAACCTTCATTCCCACAATTATAGAAACCCTTGGATTTGGCCTACATACCTTGTGGTACTTGACAAATTTAACTTGGCTGTAGCAATGAACCATGCAGAACTAAAAATGATTTATCCAATCTGACACAGGAAATCTTGAGAAGAGCCAGGCTAAGAATCCACATCTTCAGAATTCCAGTCCTATGACTTATCCATGAATTTGCTGTCACTCTGTATTTCTTTACATGGGCTGCAAGGCTTGGGATTTATGCAAAGGGAGTGGAGATTTGCTAAGGTTTTGTTCCCTTTCCTGTCAGAGAAGGCAGTGTTGGAAATACTGTGCTAGGCTGCAGGATGAGTGATGGATTGCTCTCTGCTCATCAAGATGTCAGCTGATAGGGCACTTTTTCATCCACTGCAGTTCTGATATTCATTTACAAAGCAATAGTTTATATTAGGGATCCCCTAAATAATGGAAAAGAGAATTTTCATTGCCTGATCCATGAAACAGACTCTCTCTTATATTACACCTAAATAATGGAAAAGAGGATTTTCGTTGCCTGATCCATGAAACAGACTCTCTCAGTAGTAACAGTGATGTCTGATGAAGGTAACAAACACTGGTGTATCTTCTGCCCTCTCTGTTACTTTAGCCAAGTCAATTCAAACAGATATTTGAGGTCTCTGCTATGAACATAAAAGAATCATAGAATTTTAGGGGTTGGAATACCTAAATAATGGAAAAGAGGATTTTCGTTGCCTGATCCATGAAACAGACTCTCTCAGTAGTAACAGTGATGTCTGATGAAGGTAACAAACACTGGTGTATCTTCTGCCCTCTCTGTTACTTTAGCCAAGTCAATTCAAACAGATATTTGAGGTCTCTGCTATGAACATAAAAGAATCATAGAATTTTAGGGGTTGGAATGGACCTTACAGGTCATCTAGTCCTAACCCCCTGCCCTGGGCAGGGACATCTCCCACCAGAGCAGGTTGCTCCAGGCTCATCCAACCTGGCTGTGAACACTGCCACTACTTCCCTGGACAACCTGTTCTCCTCAACTGATCTCCTGAGATGAAGCAATTACATAGATTCCAAAGATGAAAAGATGGTTATTCTATAAGATTTCTATGTGTTTGCAATGTTAGCATTCAAGAAGAGAGCAGCAGAATATTCTGGTACAAGGCTGAAGAAGTTACTCTTGAATATGTCACTGTACACCACACAATAAAGACAAAGTCACATCATTGTTCTTACTTGGCTTTTGAATTCAGAAGTGTATTTATCAGGAGCCAAAAGGAACCAGCCTGGCAAGCTCTGAATATTGAATTCCTCTGTAAAAAAACAACCTTCATTCATACAATCCAGCCAAAGTGCTTTCAATGCCAGTCAGTGAACTGCTGTAGTCACCAGAGTATCTTGCTGCCTGGAGGTGTTCTCACTGCATCAGAGGTGAGGAAGGTCTACAGAGAGAAATATTTACAGTAGTGCCACTGCTCAGACTTCTCTGAGCACAATGGATATCAGTCTCCAGGGCTGTCCCTGTCAGCCTACCATTCCAGCTGGCATTAAACTCACCTTTACAAAGAACATATTGCTGATTGATAGAAGAGTTTAACAAGGGAAAAAACAAAAAAAACTCCTTGAATGCAAGGAGTGCACAAAAGGATGTTTTCCATGCTCTTTGGTGCCACAGAGTTTCAGCAATACATGAGATGGCTAAGTATCCACAGAAGCAAAAAAGGGAAAACAAAAACTGTAAGGAGAGATGTTAGGGTTAAGTTAGAGTCTCTACTTCTATCCTTTCTCACAGCCTACAGTGCATTCCCCAAGGAACAGTTAAATCTAGTCTAAGCACTTGAGATTTCTGTTGCTGTAAGAAAGAGGACATCAGGATCAGGTTCTTTATAAAACAATAATCTATAAGGGGCTCAGTGGCTTGGTTTAGTAAAGCATGTTTTTATTGCTCAACCAAAAGAAAAACCTTGAGTTGTGATCATAGACATCTTGCTAAAGGCTCACAGACAGAAAAGACAGATTTCTAAGTGTCTAAATGTAGCATAAAATTGAATTGCCCTGTCAAATCTGCATCTCTTGAGTTTCTAATGTATGTAAATGTTCTTTTTCTTTCTTTTTTCCCTGCTTACTTTTCACTTGAACTCTTTCGTTGAGTGTTCCAAGTTTCATGGGTGATGTGCTCAGTATTGAGGTGTGCACAGGTGTGTAGATGTTTATAGAGAACTTCAGCACTGTCACACAGACTGCAGAGGAAAGATTGCTTTGTTGCAGAAGTGTGAGTTATGCATCATGGAGACATCTCCATCTCTGGGATGACAGGTTTCAGTGTGTGATGCAAAGCTGGAAATTCGGAATCATAGAATTTTAGGGGTTGGAGTGCTCAGTATTGAGGTGTGCACAGGTGTGTAGATGTTTATAGAGAACTTCAGCACTGTCACACAGACTGCAGAGGAAAGATTGCTTTGTTGCAGAAGTGTGAGTTATGCATCATGGAGACATCTCCATCTCTGGGATGACAGGTTTCAGTGTGTGATGCAAAGCTGGAAATTCGGAATCATAGAATTTTAGGGGTTGGACCTCAGAGAAAGGGATGACAGGTTTCAGGGTGTGATGCAAAGCTGGAAATTAGAATCATAGAATTGTAGGGGTTGGAATGGACCGCAAAGATGATCCAGCCCCAACCCCTGCCCTGGGCAGGGACACCTCCCACTAGATCAGGTTGCTCAAGGCTCATCCAACCTGGCTGTGAACACTGCCAGGGTTGGGGCAGCCACAGCCTCCCTGGGCAAACTGGGACAGTGTCTCACCACCAGAACACCGAAAACATCCTCCTAATATCTAGCCTAAATTTCCCCTCCTTCAATTTGAATTTGTTACCCTTTGTCCTGTCCCTGCAGCTCCTAACACAGATCCCTCTGCAGCTTCCCTGGAGCCCCTTCAGGTACTGATAGGATGCTCTGAGGTGTCCACACAACTTTCTCTTGTCCAGGCTGAACAGCCCCAACTCCCTCAGCCTGTCCTCATAGGGGAGATGGAGGAAATGGAGGAATGGAGGAAATGGAGAGGAAAATGAGAAATGGAGTGGAGAAGAGGCAATAGCCAGAAAAAAATCAGCTTTCTTCTTCATTCTATGTATGAATATTTACCTTTGGGTTCTAAGGGTTACTGAAATGCACCAATTTGAGGCCACGAGTTCTTTGCCATGTTTAAGGTGTCTGACATGTCCTGACATTTGTTGAATTCCCTGATATCTGGAAATCAATAAAGAAGAATTAAGTACAGGAAGCAAGTACTGTAAAATAAATTTTGCCCTGGTTGAAATGGTAAAGACATGCTTTGTGATCTGGGGATAGATAGGAAGCTTAAGTGGCTGACTAATCATGTTTTGTACAGGTGCCTACTGAATGATTCAGCCCTAATGTAATCTGAACAGGTCAGATCTGAGACCACACGGATGTGCAGAGCTGACAGTGTACAGGAGCTGCATAGACAGCAAATGGACACTAAGAAATTTGTCTATGTGTTGCACACGAATGCCTGGGAAAGACTAATTTTAGCAATATGTTTTCCAACAGTTCCAAGCAATAGAAATGCACATTTTAATACCAAGGTCCTTAATTTAAGTCTCAGGAGTTTCTATATGTGCATCACCTCTCCACTTGCATTTTGCAGGATCTCCCTGTAGAGACCTTCCACCAATCCTTTCTCTGCATCCTGACAGACACCTGGAGGAGCTCTCAGCTATTCCAGGGATCTTTAAGGGATAAGTGATAGAAAAAGTGCAAGACCTGTAGCACCAAAACACTCCTTATGCCCCTGAAATATCAATGCATGTTTGCTGACAATTAAAAATGAGCCTTTTCATCATGGGGGATCATTTTGAAACTACAATGAATAAAGATGCTTTAGAAACATGTGGATACTGGAAGAATCCAGAGAGAATCATAAAATTGAAGGGTTGGAATGGACCTTACAGATCATCTAGTCCCAATCCCCTGCCCTGGGCAGGGACACCTCCTCACTAGATCAGGTTGCTCAAGGCTCATCCAGCCTGGCCTTGAACACTGCCAGGGTTGGGGCAGCCACAGCCTCCCTGGGCAACCTGGGACAGTGTCTCACCATCCTTAGAGTAACAAAATTCTCTAATATCTAACCTAAACTTCCCCTTCTTCAATTTGAGAGGGCCATCTGCATTACCAATGACAGAACTCACTGCAGCCATTCTGATGCAAATTCTCCTCCTTTACATTTTTGTCCCTCTCTCTATGCCATAAAAGCTGAGACAACAGTAAATATGGATTCTCTACATTAGATTGTTTCACTGCTTTTCCCAGAGACTTTCCCTCTATGGCATAAATCCAGTATAATGTGTTCAGATTACCAAAGTTACTTAACAGAACAGACTGTTCTAGTAGCACATTTATTAATCCCATATATAATGAGGGTTTAATGACACAGTAACTTTAGGATCTTTCTATTGAGCATAAGAAAAAACCTCCCCTCCCTAAAAAAGTACACAACCAAGAGGGTTAGAGGGTTGGGCTCACTGCCTGCTAAGATGAATGTCATATCCAAATAGGTTTTAAAGATATAAGCTGGAAGCTTATAAACCACATCTATTATTTGTTTCAGATGCAAGAGAATAGTAATAAGGATTGTAAAATTCTGCCTGCTACCTAGCAGAGAGGCAGAAGGAATCCTGCACGGATGCTAGGCAACACTGGAGGAAGAAAGCACTGACTTGGAACAGAGTCCTTGCAGAAATGGTGTTATAGCACAATCCCACCAGTACTTTCAAATGTGCTGCAGCTTTCTAAAGCCACTGTGTCACTTGGCTATGACAGCACAAGAATAAGCAGTGACAGATATGAAATCTTCATTTAAGTACCCTGGGATATAATGATATTCTGAGTGCTAGCAAAGATGCAGTCAGCATGGAGGAGTTACTGTGCTTTTGCTTATGAAGCTGTTCTGTAGGAATGTAATTGGAATTCTTTATTGAAAGAATCAGAAGAGTTATTTGGCACATGCTGTCAGGGAGAAATAGGACTCACCTACAGAGAGACTTCTCTCAGATTTAGGAGATGATAAATTTTAGGGCATATATGCAAACCTTCAGGCTGGTTTAGCAATTTAAAGGCAAGTTTTCAGAGAAGTCTTAGAAGTGAATCATACGTAGCTTTCAATGGGTTGTTTGCTTGCTGCCATCACTGTGCTAGGTAAAAGGAGAATTACATCCTCCAAACTCAAGTGAGAAGTGTTGAAATACTTGATATATGGGAAACTGTGGGTCAGGTCTTCTCTAGCAGTGGGATAATCAGTTGGCTAAAGGGGAAAATGCTCACAGAGCATCTTTCACAGGCATTGCAGTCACTCAGGATATATTATATCCTTTAAGTTCTCGTTTCTGTCCTGTTGGGATAGTCCTTTGGTTTGAGGTGAGGAGTATATAGCCATGCACAGAATGTACTAAGAGTCTTTGCTGCAATATCTGTTAATTTACAGGCCTCCACAGAAATATGTGCTGCTAGCTAACATGTTATACAAGTAGAGACATAGTAATAGCCAGTTTACTCCAGTATGTATGCTAATAATCTATTAGTTGGGTAAGGAAGATTAAAGGAAGATCATCTTCCCTAGCATTAATGAAGATAACTCACAGGTTACAGACTTAGTCTTTTAATATTTCAAATAGTCCAGAAAAAAAAAAGCATGTTTTGTGCCTCACCTGGCGTGCTTACAGGTCCAGAAAAGTTAATGTGAAAGACTAAGCTATGTGGCTACACATGTTGGTTGCTAGATGTAGTGTCACTTATGAAGGCCATAACTACTGAGAGGATCTTCAGAGCTTCCATACACTGAAGGAAGATGATCCAGTAGTTTTATTAAACATTTTCCTTAGAGACTAGTCTTCCTAATCTTCTGGTAAGCTTGTACTCCATTTCCCTGTTTTATACAGTCATTGTCATGGTATTATTGAGTACTGAGAGAGCTGGTGAACATCACAGCCAGGCTGTTCACAATCACCTGTGAAAAGTCATGGAGATCAGGAGAGGTGCCTGAAGACTGGAAGATGGAAAATGTCATCCCAATCTTCAAAAAGGTCAAGAAAGAAGACGCAGAGAACTACCAGCCAGTGAGCCTCACCTCAGTCCCTGGAAAGGGAATGGAATTCTATGATTCTATGAATGCCTCATTCTAGAGGCCATCTCTGCCCACAGGGAAGACAAGAAGGTGATCAGGAGCAGTCAGCATGGGTTCACTATAGGTAAGTCATGTTTGACCAACCTGATTGCCTTCTACAAAAAAACAACTGCCTAGATGGATGAAGAGGGAGCCATGGACACTATCTACCTTGACTTCAGCAAGGCTTTGAGCACTGTGTCCAACAGCATCTTCTTTGCAAAACTTAAGAACTGTGTGTTGGCTGAGTGGACAGTAAACTGGATGGAGAACCAGCTGAATGGCAGATCCCAGAGAGCTGTGGTCAGTGGCACAGAGCCTAGCTGGAGGGCACCACCAGTGGTGTCCCCCACAGTTCCATACTGGGCCCAGTTTTGTTCAACTTGTTCATCAGTGACTTGGCTGAGGGGACAGAGTTGCCTTCTCAGCAAGTTCACTGACAATACAAAACTGGGAACAGTGGTTGATACCTCAGGGGGCTGTGTTGCCCTTCAGAGGGACCTTGACAGGTTGGAGACATGGGTAGAGCAGAACCAGCTGAGATTCAACAAGGGCATGTGCAGGATCCTGCACCCAGGGAGGAATAATCCCAAGCACCAGGACAGGTTGGGCACTGACCTGCTGGAAAGCAGCTCTTCAGAGAAGGACCTGGGGGTCCTGGTGGACAACAAGTTGTCCATGAGCCAGCAGTGTGCCTTTGTGGCTGAGAAGGCCAATGCAATCCTGGAATGCAATAGGAAGAGCATTGTGAGCAGGTTGAGGGAGGTGATTCTGCCTCTCAGCCCTCGTGAGGTCCCACCTGCAGTGCTGTGTCCAGTTCTGGCTCCTCAGTACAAGAGGAACATGGAGCCCCTGGAGCAGGTCCAGGGGAGGGGGAGGAAGATGCTGAAGGGACTGGAGCACCTCAGGGATGAGAAAAGGCTGAGGGAGCTGAGCCTGTTCAGTCTCGAGAAGAGACATCTGAGAGGGACCTCATTAATGGATTCAAGCACATGAATGGGAAGTGCCAAGAGGATGGAGCCAAACTCTTCTCACTTGTGAAAACAAATAAAACAAGAGGCAATGGGCAAAAATTTATGCACAGGAAGTTCCACATGAATACAAAGAAGAACATCTTTCCTGTGGAACTTCCTGAGCACTGAACAGATTGCCCAGAGAGGTAGTGGATTCTTCCTCACTGGAGGTGTTCAAGAAGCATCTGGAAGCAATACTGAACCATATGTTCTAGCATCACCCTGCTTGAGTAAGGAGATTGGCCCAGATGACCTAGCTGTGGTCCCTTCCAACCTAACTGATTCTGTGATTTTGTATGTGGTCACATTGCATTTCACTTAACATACATTGTAACTCTTTTTGCTTAATAGAAAAGCAAAAAATCACTGACAACTTCTTGACCATTGTGTGATATTCTAAACAGGTTGTAGAATACATCACATTTTATCCAAGGGAGGTAGGGAGCTTTCTGTCATCTGACTCTGTCTTGGAAAATTAATCCCAATCTCTTTTTCTAAAAGCTCCTATGTTCATGGGTCACAGCTGGGAAGGAAAATACTTTATAAGATCAATGAGTCACTTCTGATATGTTACCTACTCACCTGCAAAGGTCACCCCTGCCTGGCTGCTGGAGATAACAAAATGTTGGTGGGTATCTCTAAGGGGAAAACAAAACCCCCAATAACAGATTACCTTTTTATCTGTTGTCTGTAGAAAATATGATTTTCCCTTGGAAACTGAGGTATTTTTAGCCATGTACTTGGTACCACAGGTACAATCTTGGAGGTCATTAGGCTGAATTTAGGTAAACAACATCAGGGACTGTAAGTGAGATGGAACTCCTTGTCACTTTTCTTTCTGGTACAGCTTTCTGCTATGAAAAAAACCTCACCAACCTTGTAATGACATTACAGGGCATGTACACATTTTGTTGCTAAGAACTAATCCTGAACTCTTAATCCTTCATGTTCCTGGGAAATTTGCCCTTTGGTGGTCACACTGTAACCAGCATAGAGCAGATCCTTTCTGATCAGAGGAAACAGCATGTTCTTCCCAAGCAAAGCCCTTTCCCAAAGCCCTTTTCCAAGGGGGTCATTCATTCATCATTGATCCATCCAAGCCCACACAGCTTAAATAATTCCCCAAAAGACAGAAGCTACTTTTTGAATCTTTTGAGCTTGGGCTAATTTTAAACCTACTCCAGCTGAAATATTTACTGCATGTGTTCCTCATAAATTATGTTATATTCAAAAAGTGAAAATCCTCATTTCAGCATCATCATCTCAAGTGGAAAAACTGCAAATCCTCCAACAGAAAATTAGGGAACATTTGTTCTGTCTGTCACAGCTCAAGTGTGCAGCATTTTTTCCCTGGCACAGATGTATTTAGGTTTGCTAGCTGCTGAAACTATTGTAGCTATTCTGCTGTGTCCCTGAAGACAAGCATCCTATGGCTACAAATGAATGTATTATTTAATCATGAGAAGACAAGAGTTTGAAGAAAAGAAAGCATTTCTAAGAGAAAATGCCAAGAACTTTACCAAGAACTCTGGGATCTGACTGCATAATTCAATCTCATTCCAGGGTTTGAATGAAAATGGAATGCTGCTGAAATGATGCACTTGTGCCTTGGGAGTACTCTTCATGTACACTGAAGTGCAATGAGGTACTTTTTCAGACTTGGGAACAAATCAGCTTTGGAGATAAGAGCACAGGAAAATATGCTTTATTGCTTCATTAATTGCTTCATGTGTACCAGAAAGATACGTATGTTGTCCTGCTTTTGCAAAGTAAGTAGATACTAGCACTGCTTCAAGCTTTGGGGTGCATCTGAAATTCTTCCAGAGGTCTTGATTTTAGCAAGTATTTGACATTCTTTCCTGAAAAATAGAGGGTTTTTGAGAGTACCTCTACTTTTAACAAGTCCAGTTTTTACCTGTGCAGACACTAAAACCAGCTAAAAGTAGATATACTCTTCAATAATCTACAAGAAGCAGCAGATTTAGGAAACATGGTAAGAGAAGAAGCATGGAGAAGAGAAGACTGGATGGAGACCTCAGAGCAACTTTTTCAATCTCTGAAGGGACAACAAGGGGCTCTGTGTTAGGAACTGCAGTGACAGGACAAGGGGTAACGGGTTCAAACTAAGAGAGGGGAAGTCTAGATTAGATGAGAATAAAGTTTTTTACTCTAAGGATGGTGAGACACTGTTCCAGGTAGCCCAGGGAGGCTGTGGCTGCCCCAACCCTGGCAGTGTTTAAGGTCAGGTTGGATGAGCCTTGAGCAACCTGATCTAGTGAGGAGGTGTCCCTGCCCTGAGGGGTTTGGGACTGGAAGATCTGTAAGGTCCATTCCAACCCCTAAATTCTATAATTCTATGTTCCAGAAAGTGACATTTTCTCCACTAGGTCCCAAGCAGATCACAATCAGTTTGGCACTTGACTTGAGGAGGTGATGCCACAGCAAGTTGTGTGTTGGTCTCTGTAGGTGTCGTCAGTGTTTTAGAGGAAAACATGTAGTGCAGTTAAGGGAACATTCTCTCCAGAGGTGATGGATTCTCAATGTTAAATTGAACGGTTTATGAGGGGGGAGTTAAAATTTTCTGGCCTTCATCTTTGACAAGCATTCCATATCTACAAATGGCACAAGTGTTTAGATGAACTGTTAATTCTATCTCTGACATTTAAACCCAAGAACTTGAGTATTCTATACCTATGAATGAAGAGGGCACAGGATGCCTATAGATGTGTATTGTCACATTTTGAGTGCTCTCACACTGATTTATATATGATCAAAGGGAATTATAAATCTAGTCAGACCTGTGGCAAACAGGCTGCACAGGGAACAATGCCATAGAGTCTCATTTAACAATTCCTAAGCAAAAAAAAAAAAAAAGCAGGAATCAGCTGCTTTGAAGTTTTCCTTTGATCTCACAGAGACCTACAACCTGGCTTGTAACCAAATAAAGGGATACTCCATGAATGAAAAACTGAGCACCAGCATCTGACAGTAGTATCAAGAACACAGATGGAAAGAAGCTGAGATTGCTAGGGAGTCAGATTTCATTTTATAGCCACTGGATATTGGGTGGTACATCACAAGACAGATGAATAAACAGACCCCTTTGTGCTGCTGATTCCCATGTTATGCTTTGAACCTGCTGTTAAGATTAGGCAATAATTACAAAGAGACTCTTGAGGTCACACCACTCATTTCACATTACAGGTCCCCAAAAGAAAGACATGCAGATAGAATCATAGAATTTTAGGGGTGGGAATGGACCTTACAGATCATCCAGTCCCAACCCCTGCCCTGGGCAGGGACACCTCCCACCAGAACAGGTTGCTCAAGGCTCATCCAACCTGGCTGTGAACACTGCCAGGCAGAGTAGTCAGGAATAAACTTGACAAGCTTCAGTTTTAAAACGTGATTGTATATAAAACAAGGACATTTTACTCCCTCCCTTCAATTACACACTTCGATGATGTTTTAAATACGTCTCAATTCACTATCACAATTATTGCTCTGATTTTCTTCCTGAAGTCTCAGGTTTTCAGCTCTTTTTCCGAGGTCATAGTGCAGCCCAAAGGTGGGGAGGATACAGCACCACACTTCCCCTCCCTCTTTGAAGCCACTACTCTGTTATTTTGCCAAACTACTTCAAAAGAAAATCAATAGTTCCTTAAGCACATGTGTTTGCAGTTTCATAATCTTGCTGATACAAAAAAAGGAAAATATTATGCTTTTTCTCATTGCACGCACATTACATGAAAAGAATTTAATGTACTTTTACAAAATTACAGATTCTTTATCCTAAATTGGAATCCCTATAATAATACTCCTTTTCATCTCATTATAGGCTGAAAGATCTTCATACAGAGCTTCCTTCCTCCCTCCTTTCCTTCCCTCCTTCCTTCCTTCCTACCCAACCTGTAGAAGAAAACTTGATTATTAACAGGTTGGTTGGACCCTTTATTTTTCAAATAATAAAGTCACCCTCTCTTCCAGGTGCACCCTCATTTTATGAGCATCTAATTCAATATTTGGTGGCTGATTTGCTAAGGTGTGGATTACTAGCAAATAAAGCAGGTGTCAGTGGCAGATAAACTGATATCAGACACTGAATATTCTGGAATGCCTCTGTGTTTCTTAGGTTGAACACTCAAGGATGATTCAGAATAGCACACCTGTGCCTTCACTTTCCATGTGTAAAATGGGACTGTAACTCCACACAGCTGACCCTAATTCAATGTGCTCCCTAAGAACTAAGTCATAGCATTGTGTATACAGTAGATTGGCCTCTAATTCTATATTCAGTGAAAGTATTTGATGGCATTTAGTAAATAAAGCATGGGAGTCTGTGCAGGAAATGATGAAGATGGAAAGCACTGTTGAACAGTTACCATTCAGTAAGTACTGATACTATCCAACTGGTGCACTAAATGAGGCAGGGCACCCATGGGAAACATTTGATCTTGTAATTAAAGATTATCACAAAGGCATATGCTGGGGATCTGAATAAAGATTGCACAGGAAACCTTAGTTCTGTCACTTCCCAACTTCAGATTGTTCAGTTTTTCAAACCTGATTGTTTATTTTTGATGTCATTTTCAGGAGCTATGCATTATATTTTATACTTGCAGTCCTCTATACTAAGCTGTGCTGCACTCACAGCTTTAGAGGGGAGGAATTTTATTGTCAAGGGCATCAGTGAATGGTAAAATATCTTTGAAATCACAAAGGAGAGTGACATCCCCTAAGCAGACACACTGAACATTGCCAGAATAACAATGAGATGTAAAGAGGGCTGTGGCCCATGCTCTAAGTGAAGCTGTTAAAAGTTTCTTTCTGGTGCAAAGCCCCATTACTTAAATTTCAGGAGTAGGCACTGGAAAATGTATGAAGGAGAATGACCTTGTTTTTAGAGAAGAAGGACAAAAGGCCTCATAGAATCTGAAATGCCTATTTCTAGCTCCCATCTCAGCACTGTTTCCAATCCACTCCTTCCCTGGGGGAGTACACTGTTCTATATGTTGCTGTTCTTTCTAGTATGGAGCTGAACTTTACCTTAAGTAGATGTGGAAACACTTATAACTAAGGGTTCTGATTCCTAGTGAGGGAAGACTTTGCTTAGGATCACTGCCATGGTTCTTCTCAGAGGTTCTCTAAAGGTGATATGGTTTTGGTATCACAGCCTAAGGGTAACCTGTAACTGGTTCAACTTTACCCAAAGGTTCAGCTCAGCTGCAGAGTTGACCTAATGGACTTCTGGATGAAAAATCTTGAAGTGGATTCCTAATGTGAATAACCATATCTATATTACTGCTGAATCATGATACAAAAAGCATCATTTAGATTTGTGCCCTGTTGGTTTTACAGATATGCTGACCCATGTCCACAAGTCAGGCCTCCCCAGCGAGAACTCATCTCAAAATCTCAACATCAGATTGATGAAGCTATGTGTGGCTGAAGCCATATGCTTAGGCCTTGCCTACAAAGGGTGCAAAGCAACCCACATCACATCTACTTCTCTTGGGACAGTCACCTCTAGTGCAGGAAAGTCATAGAATCATAGAAGTTGACATCAGGCAACACATCACCATCCAAATATCATAGAATCACAGAATTTAAGAATCTCAACATCAGATTGATGAAGCTATGTGTGGCTGAAGCCATATGCTTAGGCCTTGCCTACAAAGGGTGCAAAGCAACCCACATCACATCTACTTCTCTTGGGACAGTCACCTCTAGTGCAGGAAAGTCATAGAATCATAGAAGTTGACATCAGGCAACACATCACCATCCAAATATCATAGAATCACAGAATTTAAGGGTTGGAACGAACATTACAGTACAGACCCCTTGTCCTATCACTGCAGTTCCTAACACAAAGTCTCTCTCTGGCTCCTTGTAGCCCTTCAGAGATTGAAAAATTACTCTGAGGCCTCCATGCAATTATGCTGGAAAGAGCCCTGAATGGCAACAGAACTGTGTTGTTCCAGCACTGGAATCACACTATTTATACAAAGAAAGGTGGATTAGTTTTAGTGTAGGACTGTACTGATGTACTAATAGTGTCTCAGAGGTAGAATCAGCTTAGGAGTGTGTTGCATTTTGTGGTCACACCATTATATTTAGCAGGGGTTTGCCTCCAGAATGGTTTCTTGCTTCATAAAAGTGCTCTTGTCTGCAAATCAGACACACCTTCCATCACAAAAGTTACTTAGTCAGCTGAAAATGTGCCCTTAAGTAGCTGTGATTAACTAAAAAACCCTTGTTCATATTGTGATACCCTCTCAGCTGTCACTGTTAAATTCCAGTTCAAACTCTAGAAACCTATAGATTCTGATGTGCAAAACTGAAGTGTTCATCACATTTTCCCCATGCCAAGCATTTAGGACACTATGATATATATCTACAAGATACAACTGGCACAGCATATTGCAGGGCTGATCATTATGTAAATGAACACATTTTCAGGTCAGCAGATTGACAGACAGGATATTGTTCTAGTCTCCATCTGAATGATCCTAGTTACTTCTTCAAACTTCTCTGTTTAGGAATGAAAAGAAATACCCTAAACATTACAAATCATAGGTATTCTAAGAACTTTACCATTTCTGCTTTGTGCACAGCAGAGTTTGTGACTGTCAGTTTTGCTTTCCTTAAAGCCAACAAAAATGGCAAGAAATCTTGTCTGAGCTTTCAGGTAAACACAACTTCAGACATAGGGACAGTTTTATGGTGTAAATAACAGCCAGGTTAAATTGTCACTATAAAACCTTTCTACTCATCATCAGTGATTTCTCCTTTTCTTAGAATCCATTTACATTTTGACATTGCAAAAGCAGAATATATTTTGTGTGTTCTTCTTGCTCTGGAATATATAAAGAACTCAGCCCAGTAACTAAATCAAGATAAAAGGGACCAGTACTCTCTTTTCCCTGGGATGTATCAACAATCATTAGGAATGTCAAGAGTAAAAAGGCAATTTGGGACTCTGAGAGCAGGTTGAAAAAATAATTTACAGTTGTGTTCACTGTTGGCATAATACTAAATCACATCAAGGCTCTTCATTTGTTCAGGCTGCATTCAGGATGGTATTAAAAGCAAGTCTTTCCATTGGTATTTTGATTGTTGTTTGCAAATAAGATATTTTCTTCTAGATCCCTAATGTGCCAATAGAGACATCTCTGCACAGATACCAATTAGTTACTAGTACTGTAGCAATAGACATTACAAAGCAGACACAGGGTGGAATGAAAAGATGACTTACTAAGGCATTTTTCAGGCAAAGTTCCCTTTCCTTTCTTTTCAGTTATGCACTGGACAGCTCTATCAGTGCTCATATAGCAAATATACTGCCAGTTTCAATTACTGAACACCTAGGACAGACACACTGAAGCCTTATATATTTTACACCTTTTTTCTTCCTGAAACATTTTCCAGCTGTTATCTCAAGGTGCTTTGTGAGCTGTGGGTTAATCAGGATGGTCCAGTGCAGCAGCTAATACTATTGTCCTTTTCTATGTACAGTCTGGACTTAAATAACTTGTCCAGTGTCTCAGACTGAACCATGGGAAGAACCAGACAACCCTCTCAGATTTTCATCATGACTTACTTTGGTGTGGACCAAGTAAAGCTACTTTCTGTTCCCTTCAACTAGGATCTTACACAAAGTACTTGTTGGAATACAACTTCAAAATGTGATCACCTTTGAGTTACATTGTGATTCTCCTCTGTGTAGACAAATACTTCTTACTGAATTCCCTAGTTTTTCCTTCCATGAGACTGAGACTGTTGCCACTCTCTGTTTGCTATGCCAACACTCTCCTACCCCTCCAGAAGCAAAGGTTTGTCTAAGCCCTTGTCTTGTCCTTGGCACAAACTTAATCCTTATATTGTGAAGTCTATATGCTACATTTCTTTCCCATACTGTTTAATTTCAAGGTGGCTCTTTAACTCTGGGTCCCAGACAAGAACAAACACCCAATTAGTGCAGCCGTGAGCCTTTTCATCAAGATTTCTAGATTATCTTTTCAGGCCTCAGAGTAGTTTGGATGAGTAAATAACTCTGCCTTCTGAAAAATAAAAAGAATTTCTTGCTTAATAAATTTTAATATTCTCCTTCCTTATGCCTTTGAAAGGTTAGTGCTCTTAAAAAGAGAAAGAAAATCTTCAGCAAAAAGAGAAGTGTTTTAATCCAGACTCCAAAGAGTCTGTAATCCTCTGAATTTTCAGGCTCTTCTCTGAACAGCCCTCAGATCTGTCTGGGTCTTGGGGTGCCCACTCAGCTCTGAGACCCCCAGTTCTTTTCTCTAGTGTAAGATCCCACAGAGGATTCCCACAGAACTCCTGCACTGTTGCCAGGTGCTTTTGTCCTTCAAAGCAATGCACCTGCAGCGTGGCAGCAGTGGAAAGAGCTCACTTCCTCTGAGCTGCAGATCTCCAGAGAGGCTGAGATGGCTCATGGCACCCTGTCAGACACTGAAAATTGTTCTCACAGCACCATATTTCAGAGCTGATGGCAGCGTAAACTTATGGGTGGGTATGGTTGGAAGGGAACATCCACAGTGAGATTGGGGGGGATCAAATCTGCTCTCTGTCAAGGAGGTCAGAACAAATGGGCTCACTTCAGAAGAGAGAATATTTTTTCTGTCAGGTCTTCAGAACCAGGCTAGATTCCAAATCCCATGTGTGTTACTTCCATCCTGTGTGTTGCTGACTGATGATATGAAATGGAAGATAGATTTGCTCTCCTCTGTTTGTGTTGTCCTTACAAGGAAAGTGAAAGTAAGGTTTTGTCTCTATTAAACCTTATCAACAACTGACATCAATCCTGTGCCATTCTTCATGAGAACTATTCCCAGGGCTCTGTGGATTTTACTACCAACAAAATCCAGTAGCACTTCGAGACAAATGGAATGCAATTATTAAAAACCACTTAGATTTTAAAAAATACATAAAAAGATTTTCCATTTAATCATGATGCCTTGAAAACAAGATTGCAATGAGAGATGAGAACACTAAATCATTCCTATGTGAGCTTTTTCTTTTCCCTGGCTGAAGATGACAAGTAGACACATGAGATTATTTGATGTAGGTCATGAAAGAGAGCTAATGTGCAGCTGTAGCAAAGGTTACTTAGTGATGGGACACCACATCTCAACACCAGGTTAAGTGCAAAGTAAAACTTGTATAATGGCTTAATTTTTTGCTGTCCTAAAAGCATATATTAAATGCTAATACAAAATGCAGCATGCTTCCTACCACAATGTAAATGCTCAATACACCACTAAGCTGGGAGAAGTTAATTGTCAAATTCCAAACATCCATTGTATTGATTTGCTAAGTCAATCAAACTGTCTGTAACCTCTTCCTGTGGTACAGAAGACAAGTGATTATTCAACAAGTTTATTTCAACTACGGACTCCATTTAAAGGGAGAAATTTGGACACACTTGATAAAAAGATCAAAATTATGTTTCCTCTTCCAGTCCATGAAAAAGTCTGAGTCTAAAAAGGAGAAAATGAACTAGTTGCAGAAATATAAAAGAGCTGGTGATTAGAAACAATTTGTCTGATTCATTAATAATAGGTGGCGTTCTCTTGCTCTACTAAGAGACCTTTCTTACAGGTTTGGAAAGATGTGCCTGAGGTGAGGCCCAGAGCCATTTTGTTTAGATTTAGAAGCAAATGAGCTCATGGTCAGCTTCTCATCCACCCCTAGTCTCTCTCCTCATTGCTGTTTTCAATTCCTTCCCCACCCAACCTGTAGCTGTGCCTACTTATGTTTACTGAAGCTAAGGTTTGTGGAAGATGCCCTAGATTACAGGCCTAAACATTCATTTCTACCATTCTGTTTGAGCTGAAGCCTGTCAGTGAGAGAGGGTATAGCAATTTCATTTAGCTAGGCAGTACAACCCAAGTGTGTCCTATAACACTCAGAATACAGTCAGCACTCTTTATAAAACCAGCCTTTGCCCTTATTGAATGACTTGGCAGTCATTGTAAACTATTGAACCTCTTAGTGAATAGTGTTAGCTGAATGTCAATATATACGTGTGATTGCCTTTCATCTGCACAGAGAAATAGTAATTAGGATTTCCATTGAGTTTTCTGACAGAGGCAAAGCTGAATTAAAGCCTATTTGTAAGTGTTTTAATATCATAAACCAGCCTCAGAGCATTCAATTTGAGCAGCACTGTAAATATGCCCTTCATTATGTAAAGGTTGGCTGTTTAATACCAATATGCAAATATCTTTGCAAGAGTACTTGCTTTTCTTTTTATCTTTGTTTCTTGGCTACAGGGTTTCTCCCACTGGGGAAAGAGGGCAGACAACCCTACTATAATTTTCATTGTTTATTTGTAGGTATAGGACTTATTTATGGTCTTCAGCTGAATCAAAAACTTCTGCTCCTGCCAGCTTTTTTCATTAAATCTTCTATTAAAACTTGCTTCAGTGTCATGGGAATGTTTGTTATTTACAAGTCAATGTCTAGTGGCAAAAGCAGAAATTCAGACACTTTTCAGCCTGTATGAATTGCCACAACTCCACAGACTGCAGATGAGGATCTGCCCCATAATTCCAGCTCACTCATCCATCTACTGCTTCTAGATAAGACAGATCATCTGGCTCCAAGGCTGACTTGTTGCAGCCATAAGTAAATGACTTTATTTTGGACTCAGATCATCTGCCTAAAATGTCTGAAAAAGCCTAGCTTATCCATGTTTTTTTACTCGGGTATTCCAGTACAGTTAGAATGGCACAGAGACAGTGAAAATGAAATCAGAATTCAACTGAGTTTTAACATACAGATGTAGCTGAGGTCCCTAGCAAAGCAACAAGGTGCAAGAGATAATGCTGCCATGACAAGCAAAGGAGACAGACCCAAACAAGTTAATATTCCTGCTCACCTACACAACCAAAGGAGCGTTAAAGCTTATGGACTGCAATGAAATCTGGAACATTCTGACCATTTTACTGCTAGTAATTTATGCAATATCCTGGTTTTGTGTGGGATTGTCTTCCTGCTCTTAAGGAGAACAATATGCATTTGGCATCTTTCCTCTCTTCTTTTCCAATTTCATCCTTCATCATCAATTTGTGGTGGTGTCCTAGACTTTCTACAAATTCAATTCCTGTTTTAGTCATTATCAATACATTCCCTTTAACTCATCTTCCTGAATTTATCCAACACTGACACCAATTAGTATTTTTCTACTTCTGAAGCTCATTGGGTTAGCTGAAATCATACACAATTCCTAGATCAATAAATAATCTGTTTAGAAGGCCAGAGATCATTTCTGATTTCATTTTTGTGTTTGGGTCAAAGAAGCACAAAGCATTTGCACATGCTCTGGAAAAATAAGCACAGACAATGCAGTTTGCAAAAGTTCTTGAGCAAGAATCACCTCAAGGAATCATAGAGAAGAAATGGAATGGACAGTACAAAGTGAAGGCAATACAGAAATGTTCCCATTATCTCAACTGGATTTCCCAACGTGTTCATCACTGAAGACAATTACAACTAGAGAACCATAGAATCATA
>NW_008678585.1:0-27310 GCF_000695815.1 Acanthisitta chloris
CATCAGCCCGGCGAGGGGAAAGGCGGTGCGAGCTGCGGAGGTTCGCCTCCGCCGTAACCACATCGGGTCGCTGGAAGAGCCGTTTTGGCTTCCAGTTCTCCGCCCTGAGGACCTTCCCCGGATCGTGAAGGGATGGATGGTCGGTCCTGGAAGCGAGTGCTTTTTAAACTCGGTGTGCTCAGGTGAAATTCCTGCACAGCGAAGGCTCGCTTGAACTCTCCCGGAGTCCTCGGAAGATACAAACCAACGTGTGAATTTCCCGATAAAGTGAAGAAGGCTCTAAGGAAAGCTGCCTTGCAGCGGGTCCCCTCGTAAAACGGGGCATCTACTTGGGGTTTTGAGGAAATGAGCAGGTATAAAATCTATAAATTTAGCCGGATCTCATCTAAATTACCAGATAAAAAACCAGCATAGATACCTATGAAAACTTTCCACAGTCGTATCCTTAGGAATCTGTATTGTGAGATGAAAAAATAATCCTTGCTACCGGGTTTGTCTGATAGTGGAATGGAAACTCGTCCATGCTCAAAAGCAACAGAACCCTGCTATGATCTGGCAGACTGCAAGGTGGAGGCAGATTTTTTAATGCGTTGCCAAGATGCTGTTTTTATAAGACTTTATGACAACAGTCCAGAGTCTACAAAAGTTGCAAATGGTGACCTTTGAATTTTGGTCATTTGGGAATTCGAATGTGAAATTGACACATTGCCGTGGAAGTTACAGGTGTCTCTTTCCTCGAGCCCTTCAGGACTCATGGATTATTCAATTCATTAACTTCCTTGCATGTGTGGTGATAACAGCTGCATCCTTGACTCTGTCCTTAGTCACTTGTGTTCACAGCACAAGATGTAGGAAGGAACCACTCCTTAGGCTAGCTTTTATGTTGTCTTCCCTTCCATTAAAAAAAAATAAACCCAAACACAATAAACCCAAGCTTGCAGCTATCTACATATCCAAGACAGTGATGTGTTTCCAAAACCTGCCAAAAGGCTAAATGATAAAATTTATCGGAGATATATTCTTAAAATGGTTAAGGAGGATTGTGCAGCTTTTAAAAATAAAATAGTGGGAACCCTCTGATTTCTTTCAGGTTGGTGCTGTGTTTGTAGATATTTCAGTTAAGTGTATCACTTTACAAATACAGGGAACTGTTCAAGAGAAGTGATCTTTCCCCAGCACTCCAGTACTGCTGCTGTTTTAGTGTCACAGCTTCTTAAGAAACAGTACAAATCAATATCTGTACAGAGAGTTGAAGTAATCTTAAAACCTGCGGTTGTTGGTGTGAGGACTTGAGTAGTATCTTGACACATTGAGGTCAAGAGGATGAAATTTGCCAGCAAAGATTTTGAAGACTAGACAGTACACATTGGGGTATTGCAATATAGAATTCCCTTGCAGACCATCTTCTAACAAGGTGGACAAACCCAGAGCTGTAGGTATGTGTTGCTGGTAAAGCTTCCTGCTCTCTGAATGTGAGTGAGCACACCTAAGCCAGGGCCAGCACCTACTCTGTGGATCTGTGGTTAAGTATCAGACATTTGCTAATGTTCAGGACAGAGGTCTTGATTCAGTAGCTGGTCTGTGTTCATATCTAAATGCAGCTGCCCATGGATTTCAGAATATTTCTAGACCGAGGTGTACAGGGCTCAGTATTGCATTTGTAAAAACAATCTTATGATGCTCTACTAAGGTCTAAAAAAATTGAGTGTTCTGAAAGTAAGCTGCAACATGGTTGATAATCCATGTACCCAGTCCACACGAGGGTTTGTCTGTCATATTGAGCATTTAATGGATACTGCTGTGCTGTGTAAGCTTGTACAGTGAGCTTGTAGTGCCTGGCTGGTGGAGAGTGTACCCATTCCAATGGTCAGAACACAGAAAACTTTAGGTGAGGGGGACGAATTGGCTTGCCAAACCAGCAGTGGCTTTCTTGGTCTCATAGTGAAAAATTCAGTGTTCTGCCAGTGTAGTTCAGACTGGCACACTGAATACCATCAGGCAAGCCAGGTAATTATGCACTATGGTTGTGGTGGATACCAACCAGGGGGTCACTGGGCTCTGGGCCAGTGCTGTTATTAAATATTTTTTTTGAGAAACTTGAACCTAGACAAATGGTCTGTAGGGTGAAGTAGTTCAGAAGACATCCTTAGTGCTGTATCCTGTATGTCTGTGTGTGTCTGTCATCTTACAGGGGAAGGTAAGTGTATCAGTCCCTTGGGATTATATAGGGCAGACACATAGGATGTACACTCCTGCTTCTCCCCCCCTGCCAGTCTGTCTCATCTCTTCCCTGTTGCATAAAGACAACAGGGATCTTGCAGGATCTTAACAAGAGTCACCATTGAGTGATATAACCATCATGGACTCCCTTTTGCTGTCTTGACCCAATGATATAGTGTTCTTTAATAGGAAGACATGGATTTTTGTGTAAAGAAGATGACCTCAGTATGTTCTGTCCTGGCGCATAACATGTCTCTCTGTATTCCCAGTGTTGAGCAATGCAGAATTTGTCAGTATTGCACAATCAGTCTTCTTTGAGCAGAGGCTTGATTGCGTTAAAAATCCTCAAGAAACAGCTCTAAAGTAAACATACTGAGGATGTGTTTTGGCAGCCTAGTCTGTTGTATGCCTTGACAGGTAAATACCATCTTAAAACTGCACACCATTGCTGTAATTTACTGGTCATTGGTGTTGCTTTTACTTCTAGCAGTGGGCAGGGGAGGTAGAGATTTGTATTGGTGGACTGTGATGCAGTCTTCACCTAGGCTGGGATGAATACACTTCTTGTTAGACACAGTGTGGAAGGTGCACAGCCATGAATTTTGGTAGGGGTGAGAAGTTGGTGTCCTGGTAAACATAATCTCTGGGATTAATTCCTGGTTCATTAATGGGTAGCCTCTCCATAACTGCTTTTCTTTATGGCCTTCTGTTCTGTGGACAGATAACCGCATTTATGTTACTAGGTTTTGCCTTCACTCATGCTGAATGATGAGGAATTACAAGGTAAATGCTTCTGTGCTCATCTCTGTCATGTCACAGTAATCGAGGTATCTTTATAAAGACTTCAGTTTCATTGGACTGTATTTAGTATGCTGTCTTTGTGAAGGTGGTTCTGATATGTGTCACTTCAAGATGGCAGAATCAGAATACTAGGGTTCTTAAGTTGGCTGGAGAATATTGTGGAAGATTCGTATTTCAGGGTATTCTTACTAGCATTGCAGTTGCCTAGAAATGAGTTTTTTATTTTAATTTCTGGCAGTCTGGTGCTGGTTGATCCACTCCTCACTCTTCCCCCGTTTGAAGTATGTGAAGTCAAACACGTTTCTTCAAAGCACTCAGGATCCGGGGTCCCATTTTGAAGAGAGGATGCTGTATTTGTAGGGGAATTCACAAATGCTGATTCTAAGCCACAGGATGTAATAATTGTTACAAAGCCCATTTGAAATTTTAGGATCTAAAAATACATGAAAGTTTATACTTTTTGAACGCTCAAGATAGGCAACTCTTGCTGTGGAAATTGGTTTTGGTTCACTGCCTGTTGACTTGCCCTTTTAGGTGTTTCCAAACTACAGTCTTGTCCTGGAATGTTTCAGTTTCCTTTCTGTAGCTGTTACCGTAGGGTAACAAGACATGAACACTGTAAAGCTGTTAGGAGCCAGAAGCATTATTGACCATTGAATTTGTCCAGACTCAGGTTCTTTAACCTGCCTGTTTTCCTCCCACAAGACTTAATGGTAGCTTTCCCAAAACTTTGTCTTGTCAACGCTTCCATCAGCTGTGCATCTCTGACACAGAAATATTGCAGATAGAAGAGCAGAAGGTGTAGCTTCTTGGCTGTATTTCAACATTACTGCAATTCGTGGCCATCCTGCTGTCTCGGGTAAAACGTGAAGCTTTTTGTCTGAAAGCAATGACAGCGCAGTAGTTTAATCTTATCTTCTATAGCAGCGTGGAGAGTGTAACGAATACTGCAGGTAACACCCACAAAACCTGATTGTCTCAAAAGAATGATTAACGTATAAATCCTGAGACAGATAGACTGTATGCAAACCAGCCTGAAATGGTTAATAAACTGCTTGTCAGGCAGCAGTGTGTGAAGACCTCTATCATGCTTAAATTATCTTCTGTCACAGTAGTTTTATGACTGCAAAATAAACGTGAGAAATCTAAACCAGATCTTCTGGCCTTGCAACATATAAAGGAGTGTCTTGAGCACCATGGGGCATGATTTCTGTGCTGATCTAGTGAAGGTATTTGTAATGCCTTGAGGTTGCAATTGATCTGTTTCAGTATTTCCATGCATTATTAAGATTATATAGACCAACTCTTGGGGTAAAGTCCTAGTTCTGATAAAGAAAAACATTGAAGTCCTTCCCATTCATCATGTTGAGGTTATTTTTATTCTAAGTGTCTCAAGGCAAACATCACATAAATGCCTTGTGTGTGTGTTGATTTCTCTCTCCCAAACAGTGCCCTACCACAGTTACCATTATCTTTGCAGGGTGCAAACAGATCTTGAGCCAGTACTTGAGGAAATAGGCATTCTTGAAGCCACAGGGATTGCCATAAATTCTGTCACAGGCCAGCACTTCTAATCAGGGGAGGCAGCTAGCATTAGAGTATTGCTGCCTGTTAGTTGGGGTTTTAAGTAGAATTCAGATAAAATGTTTATGGAAATTTTGTTGCAAAACATTTGTTCTTTGAGATTGTCTCTTAAAACTGTAATTTGATTCAAAGCTCTTAGCTGATCACTCTTTAAATCATCACTTTCCATCGTGTCTATGCATTAGTATACTTTAAAGAAGAGCATTATCTTGTGATGCAACACGAATTTACTGGCAGTTCCTCATTAGTATAGGTGCCTGGGACATTGCTTTAGTTGAGGCTATGCTATTCTAATGTATTCCAAATCAGTGACCATCTAAACAATGAGATACATCATACAGATGTGAACTTGGTTCTTCTGCTCTTTCAGATATCTCTAATTTTGAAGCTGTTGAGGCCTAAATTAATTACCAAGAACCAATGGCTCTTCTGCTCGAGAAGTTGCAGTTCAAGAGGTGTTTATCAGGGAAATGAGTGTAGTGCAGAGATACCCAACAAGGCAGAGACCAGATCTGGAATGGAACTCACATGAGCATGTGTATATGTGCCTGTATTTTACCATGAGCAGTTTTTATCCAACAGTCTTGTATTGGAGAAAAATCTCAGGCTTCCCCATGTGTGTGTTACTAACAGGTAACTGTAACAAACGGACAAAGTATTCTGTGTTACTAAAGTAAATGCAAAAACAGAGTCCATCTCTTCTTTTTTTTTCCCTTCTTTTTTTCAAGAAACCATGTTAGGCTGAAATATGTATTTAAAATCACGTATTTAAAAGCCCTACTTAGGTGAAAGCTTTCTGTAAAAAAAAAGTTTGCTAGAGCATGCTTTCTGGTTCAGGGTTTTGTGCTGTTATCCCTGCAAGGCTTTTTCCGATATATTCACTCTTCAGTAAGGTGCAATGGGTGTGAAAGCATTGCATTATGAAAAATCTGCTTTTACATCCAATTTTGATGTTAGGCTTCTTTTCCCCATTCTGTTTCGAGTTTTTTTCATATTTCCCAGGGCTCAGCCATGTGAGATCCACCACAATTACTCTTGTGTTCAGGACAGGGAGAATAGAGGGGAGAAGAGCCTAGAGGGAGCTGTGGTTTTATTCCACCTGGGCCTCGCACCATCCAGTGTTGGGCTCTGTTGTATCTACACAGGAGTCCTGGTAGTGGTTTTGCTCCATTCTGCAAAGTAATGGAACTGTGTTTCAATACTGTATTGATTTTTTGGAACTGCATCACAAACATGCTTCTGGCAACACACTGCATTCTGACACGCTTCTCTGGTGGCAAGTACTGGTGAATGCCAGTCATTGTTACAGAATTAGTCTAGGGAGACAGTGTTTAAACATGCAATAGATGATACTGGATTGCCAGATACAAGCATATATTGACATTTGCAGTTACTAGTCATGATTTTATTTATTTTTAGCTACAGACATCATGTTAGCTAACTTAAGCAGTCTGCATCACTCGTCTTGTCTTATGGCTTTTACCTTGGTAAAGAGGGAAGAGGTTGAAATACATAGTTCCTCTTAGGTTTTTCTTCTTTCTCCACGTACATACAAGTCATTGACTGGTTTTGTCCATCTTCGTTGCTGTACTCTTTGCCAGTGTCTCAGTTGTTAAGTTTTCATGGAGCTTGCCACCAAGCAGTGGGAATCACAGAAGACTGCTGTTTCCAGTTGTCTACTGCAGCCCCAGTGTGTTCCAGTGAGCCAGATCAGTGCTGTAACCTAGCTGACTGCAAATATAGGGGCTGGCACAAGGGAAGTGTCATTACAGGTGAGATAGACTTACCTTGTACTACAGCAGTGTCTGTTTATTCTGGTGGGAAAGGTTAAAAAAGATCCATACTCAGAGCTATCACTGTTTGCTCCTCAGCTTTGTAGCTCAAGTCTGGAGAGGTCTGTTTTGAGACTCTCCACTAGGTTGAGTCTCAGCTTATCAAGAAATGACATTTTTTTGCCCTTTCTATAGTGTGTTTCATAGTAAAAAACCCAAACTGAAATGAAAACAAACACAGGAAAACCCCAAACCAAACAACCCCCTCCCCCAACAACAATAAAACCCAACCCCAAAACAAATAGCAAAAAATCCCCCAAACCAAACAAAAAACCTCCAAACCCAGACAAACAAAATACCCCAACCAAACCATAACAGCTAATAGTGCTGGAGTTTAGAATTTGGGTTTCTATGATGCTTTTAAATGACTTATTCCATAAATATTATGCTGTGGTATTGGTTCCATAGTTAATCTTGAAGCTCTTCTTGTAACAGGACATATGATGACCTCTTCCTTGAGTTTTGAAAACTGAAGAATGAGCTTTAAATGGTCAACACTTTACAGTGAAGTGTTGGTGAAATAAATCATCTTTGACATGTATTCTTGCAATTCCTGCTCCTTATGCTTGTTCATTTCCAACAGGCTGCTAGCCCTGGCTTGTCTGTACAAAAATCTAAAGGAATGTTTCGTGATATAAGAATGTGCCGTGTGACACATGACTTCCTCTGGAGTATGCAGCCATGTCAGGCTTCTTAGGGTGTTTTTTCATGCCAACAAAAATAAGCATATGGAATAATATATGCTGTTTGGCTCTGTTGTCAAACACAGGTCCTAGCCATCTATTTGTGTGATTGACTGTGAAACTGGAACACCTGTGGTTTTGCACTAGTGTTTTTCACTGACTCTGTGTGACTAGAAGAGTTAACCTGCAATTAGACAGGAACATTTCTCTTGGATTAACTTCCAGCTTCAGGATACTGATTTCCAAGTGCTTTTTTAACATCTGAGTGCATGTCCCTTCCATGTTGATATTTGTTCTTCTTTTACAAAACATAGAACTCCTGTGTTTGCTTTAACAAGCCTGTTGCCCAGGCATGCAGAGCTCTATGCATCTAGACTTAGGGAGGAACTGAGTTTCTACCAGGAAATGCTCAGCAGGGCTTAGGAATAGGTTATGTCCTGCAGATTTGAGTCCTAGGTAGTACTGGTTCTTCTGAAGCACTGCCCAGCTCAGGTGGCTGCATGTCTGGCTGTGCACAATAGTAGAATTCCCAGGATCTTTGAGAAGTTTTCAGGAAAAAGACACAGGTGCTGAAGCACATGATTATATAGTGATCCACTTTGGTTGAATTCTGTGAGACATGAGCACTGAACACGAGAGTCCCTAAATTACCTCACCTCAGAATGCAAATGCTGCCCATGTCTCTTGCAATGCATCATAATGGGCCACTCAAGGTCTGAGGTAGTTTTTACTGCTAATTATGTATTTGGAGACCTTAACTATTACATAGGTATTTCAAGAAAATTTCACTCCTTTTGTCCATGTTAATTACAGTTTCTAAAACCAAGTTGCAGTAAAATCTAGAATAGTTGTATTACCGGGATGGATTGATTAAGAGTGTTACAGGGACCTTTTCTGTAATATGTCACTTAATTTTATTGTTAGCAGGATTTGAGAATTAATATTATTCAGGAATGAAGTTGTTAGACAAAGGGAGACAATCTGCTTCTTCCCCAATTGTTCTTAAAAAGAACAATTTTACTTAGCATGAAAATACATTTAAAGAGTCCTTCTCTTCTGCTCCTTAGTAGCAACCTTAAATTCTTGATTTAAAGAGTACTGCTGCTTTTGAGTGCTCAGAGATGGACATGGTACTCCTTAAATCGCTTGCACTAAGTCAGCCTTTACAGATGGGATCCAAGTCTAGGTCTTGAAAAGGTACCTTCTGTTATACCATCTTGTTTGTCTTTTTGTCTTGGTACTTCTGCCACTGGCTATTGTCTTTGCAAAACTCAAGACTTTGCTGATTTAGAGAACCCTAGATCATTTTGTCTTGTATGTGTGCAGTTCATCTTCCGGAAGAACTAAGTGTTCCTCTTCATTTGCTTGTAACCACTGGAAACATTTTTGCAATTAAAGTATTAGTACTTCCTGCTCATGGTATTCTATTTACTAGCTTAAGCAGTGACATACCATACTACGTATCCTGTTTCTAAACACAAAACCCGTTAGTGAGTGGGAAATGGCGGTTTCTGCTACGTGGAATAGTGTTTGATCTTTCAGTTAAGCCTCTTTTGGACATAAACGTGAGCACCGAGGCGCTCGAGTTTGGGAAGACTATACCATGTTTAGCATACTGCCAAGAAATGTTTTTAATTACAGTTTTCTTTAAACCTGACTTGGCAGTGCAAGCGTTCTGTAAGTAGCTAATGAACCTGCTTGGTTTTGGCCACTGTTTATTTCATACATACAGAAACTCTAGGGCTTGGCTTCTTACATTTAAAGTCTGTTCTGGCAAGGGAGTGGGTGAGGGAGTTTTTTTAGTTCTTGGTTCACACAGAAGTCTTGAATGCATTGAACCCTACCAGTTCTTTCAGGTACCATGCAAGGACAATTGTTCCTCTTTATCAGAAAAGGTCATACTGAAATAACAAACTAGCTCTAAACAAGCACTGGTTCCTGGTGTTTGATTGGATGCTTCCTAACTGTAGTAGCATACATTTATTGCTGAACATTTTTATTGAGCTGTGAATTATAGGCTTCTAATGTAGGCAATTCAATTCCATGTGAAATAGGTAAGAAAATTCCAGTAATATCTATCACACAGGCCAACACTTCTATACATACTGTGTATGTTCCATTTTGTTGCTCAGTGTGTCAGAATGCTGAGCAGCTTCATGAGACCTGATTTTTTTGTTTTCCTCTGAGTAAAGCCCTGGTACCTACCTGCTATTTCAGGGCTGGAACTAAAGTCATTATATGTGCCTTTGAAGTCATGTTTGCAAAGTTGTTGGTAATCTAGTTCCAGTACTTTATCTTTACCAGCCTCCACCAGCACAATCAAAGCAAGTGCATGAGCCATCACTGAAGAAATGTTTCTTTACATTATTTCAGTAGCAGTACCCGAGGGTAGTACTGATGCAGCCATTGTGTCTCCAGAATGGTCACTTTCCCTGAGTCACAGAGAAGGGACTACAGGGGAACAGAGCCTGATCCATCCTCTTGGCACCCTCCCTTCAGATACTTGTAGACATAAATGACATCTCCTCTCAGTCATCTCTTCCTGAGGCTGAACAGGACCAGCTCCTTCAGCCTTTCCTTCTAGGAGAGATGCTACAGTCCCCTAATCAGCTTTGTTGCCGTCCCCCGGATCTGTTCCAGGAGCTCCATGTCCCTCTTGTCCTGAGGACCCAAGAAACGTAGAGCACTCCAGGTGAGGCCTCATGAGGGCTGGGTATAGGGAAAGGATCACCTCCTTCCACCTGCTAGCAATGCTCTTCCTAATGCACGTCAGAATTGCATTAGCCTTCTTGTCCACAAGGTCACACTGCTGGCTCATGGACAGCTTGTTGTCCACCAGGACCCCCAGGTCCTTCTCCACAGAGCTGCTTTCCAGCAGGTCAGCCCCAGCCTATGCTGGTGTTCAGGGTTATTCCTCCCCAGGTGCAGGACCTGCACTTGCCCTTGTTGAATTTCAAACAGTTCTCTGCCCATCGTCTCTCCAACCTGTTGAGGTCTCTCTGGAGGGCAGCACGGCACTCTGGGGTATTAGCCACTGCTCTGAGCTCTATGCCATCAGTGAACTTGCTGAGAAGGCAACTCTGTTGTTTCATCCAAGTCGTTGATGAGTAAGTTAAACAGTACTGAGCCCAGTGTAGAACCCTGGGGAACACTGTTGCTGACAGCTTCCAACTAGACCATGCGCTACTGTTTATGACCCTGTGTGATCTGCTGCTCAGCCAGTTCTCAATCCACCTCACTGTCCACTCATCCAGTCCACATTCTTTTTTTGCCTGTGAGGATGCTGTGAGACACAGTGTTAAAAGCCTTGCTAAAGCTGAGGTAGACAATAACCACTGCTCTCCCCTTGTATGAGCTACTTATCAGTGGAACAGCCTAGTCCAGGTATGGCCATTCTTCTCCATCTCTTGGGGCCTGTCCCCATGGCACAGCACCTGGCACAGTTTCTTGGCTGATATTTACTGTGGTCACCTGTGCACAGAGGCTGTCAGCCTCTGTAGTGGGCTGTGCATGACACCCTTTGTTCCATGCACAGTGTGTGTTCATACTACTGTATTTAAAAGTGGATTATGCCCTTTATGATTGTTATGAATCTCACTACAGTGGGAATTTGCCTGACAGTGCAAGGCATGTCATTGGGAAAAACAGGATTTGGAGCCATACTGGAATGCCTTCAGTGATCTGATGAACAAAGTGCTCTGGAAGAAGGTCAGGAATGGTATTTGAGTGTCTCAGAAAGTGTTTGGCACCTGTGTGGTGTGAACAATGGGGGAAACAGATCCGTAGCTCCCAGTTACAGGTCAATATAGGTTCAACCACTGCATCCAAAAATCAGTAGTGTTTACTAGGCTGTAAGTTATCAGAAGGGAAAGACTTGCTGGCATGGTAATGGCATGCTCAAAGTGAATTAAAGAGACTTTATGGTTCCTGCAGTGCTCAGTGGGATGATTCAAATTGATTTGTTATTTATGAATATGAAATTAATTTGTTTACTTTTCTAAGAGTCTAATCCAGTTCCTTGATACAAGTGAAATAATCCAATTCTCATCTTTTGATGTGGACCAGTGTTGGTTTTTTTTAAACTTAGCATGCAGCTATAGCACCCTGGATGGGATTGCAAATTGTCTGAAGAATAGCTGATGGTGATAGTTATGAAATGTATGTTTATTCAGCCTGGTTCATTCTCTGTGCTCTATATGCAGGCTCTGATACTTGGATGAGTTCAGCTTCGAGGCATCCACAGTCAACATTCAGATTGTGCTAATGGTTTATTTCAGGGTGTTTATTTCTGAGGGTTAAGTGCAGAAGCTCTCAAAACTGTCTGTTAACTGACAACTTCTTAGTGTTAAATAAGTGGTTTATGAGTTTTAAGCTGGAAATGAAAGGCATGACAAATACCAGGCCCACTAAAATGGAAAGCTTTTTCACATGGAGAAGGCATGTCAAAATTAATAACTTGGAGAGGTGAAAAAAGGTAAGGTGGACTTAGTTGATGGGGTGAGAAGTGGTAAGGAAGTGTGATTGTTTTGGTATGAAGTCCTGAGGGGAAGCAAAATGGAAGTTTAAAGCCCATAAGAAGAGCAGTGAATTAAAACTGTTAAGAAGCATTACAAGCAGGGGTTGCTAACAATTGTGGTGCCAAATTAGGAAGCCTTATTTGCTGCAGAAATATGTCTGAGACAAATTGCAAATCTAACATATAAACAAGGAAGATATGTATTCCTTGGTTTTTTTTCTGTTGTGAACAAGTTGCTAAGAGATCTAGTCTTTACAATAACAAAATTATGACTAGTATTAGTTGAGTGTTGTCTCTCAAAGTCAAAGATGATTAGGAAAACAGCAGTTAGACTAATTTTTAAATGCTATCACTGTTTACCATATAATTGCTGATTATCTCAATGGGAACAGATGATGAATTGATTCTATGATTTTGTCTCTTTCTGTTCCTTTTTAGGTTCCAAAAATCCTCATCTGCCTCTATTGTCAAATGCCCCAGCTTTGTTGCCTCATACCTGTGAAACGCAGCCATCAGAACAGTAATTCTTGTCACAGGCAGTGATGAGACTTGATGGAGTGTGCAAAATCACACCGAATGTCAAATTAGAAAATACTGTGCTTACATTGTTTACTGAACTCTGCTGTATTTTATGGAACTTGAGCTGATGTAGGATTGCTGCTCTCATTATTTCAGTGCTCTGTGTGGCTTCGTGTCCTAGTGCCAATCCTCTGTTCTCAGTTCCTTCATGCTGTGCTAGCTGTGCATGGTGACACTTGTCAGTGCTGCTGAAGAATTTCATTACAGCCCCTAAATTGATCTAACCCAGCTTTACAATAGAGGGTGGTGAGTTACAGACAGTCTTATGCTTTCCTGCCAGGACAAAGCAAGGAGTTTCAGTCTGTCAGTTGTCTGAATCTGCTACTCTTGGTGGTACTTCTACTACTGCTTTGTCCCACCAAACAATGTGATTAACATCAAAGAGCCTTCAAGTACCTGCAAGGTGCTGTTTTCCCTATCTGTGCTTCAGAAACAGCACCTAAGTGGCCCCATGCGATTTGGCTTAATTCTCACCTTGTTTAGTCAGCATCAGCCGGTCTAATTAGTTACTTGTGAGTGGCATAAACAGGCCTTATCACAAGCTGAAAATTGTTCTGCAAAGGAAACTGCAGAACTTCAGTTCTCATAGAGTCCATGAATTAATTTGAAGGTGTCTGTGAAATGTGACAAGGAAAACGTGTGGATTGGGAATAGGCTTGCATTGTGGGGATTGCAGTAGACTGAAAATCATGTCCCATCTGGAGCCTTCCTCCTCATCCTCCTCCTCCATGAAGCTGGAAAGGAGAGCACTGCTGGGCCTGCTTGTAAAGCAGTGCACGAAGTCCTGGCTCACTAGCAGAGTCTCTGGATCCCAAAGCAACTTTGTGCTCTTGCTCTCCCTGCTTCTATATTTGGAGGGCTGTGCTTGTTCTGCTGGTGTAAGGGTTTTCTTTTTTTTCCCCCCTCTTCTATTTTTTGTTTGGTTGTTTTTTTTCCCCTCTGTAGGTCATGTAATAGTTCTGAAGACTATAAATGCTGTCCCTGAGGATGATGTCTAGAAAAATATCTATTTAAACTAAGAAAACTTGTGGTGCAGGAAGACGGGAAGCTATAACTTCATCATTGCATGACTGTGTGTTAAAGTGCTGTGTGAAGTAACAGGAGAAATTCAAGCTGAGCAGTTAAGCTACTTAATATTCTCCCTTAATATATTCAATGAGTTCTGTAAGAGTAATCTGACTGACACACAACTCCATTGCAAGGGAGATTTTAGATGCAGATTGCAAAGGGAAGACTGACTCTATACAGAGACCATCAGGGAACTAGGGGAACTAATTTATATTATCAATTGCTTTTGGGCCTTTCTAAACTGATTTTACTAACAGGCATGAATGACATTATTTCTTCCTTTGCTACATTGTGCCATGTAGGCTTCATTCCTTTCATTTCTGCTTGCGTTGCAAGTATGGCAAAGTTGGGTTTCCATGGTGTAGAATGGAGAGAAATGGGTATTTTTAGACCACTGCCTGCCTGTTTCTTATTCCAGAGGCATCATAGCTTAGTTTACTTTATGTAAAGGCTGTTGCAGGAATGTTAATATCTAAACTTCTGTCAGAAATGTTTCATTAGCCCGTTGTTGCAGGGTTCTTTGTTTATAGAATATCCAAAGCCAGATTGGATAAGGCCTTGAGCAACCTGGTCTGGTGGGAGGTATTCTTACCCATGGCAGGGGATTGGGGCTGGATGATCTTTAAGGTCCATGCCAACCCCTTAACCTGTGATTCTATATATAGAACTTGACATTAGATGTTTTTTCTGTTTGCTTCTGGTTAGCACTTTCAGTGACTAGATGTAGAAAATATCTATACATCTTAAACTTAAGTATCCAGTTCAAAAGATAGAAGAGCTTCTCTCTTGACTTCCTGACAAGAATTTTTGGACAGAGCAAAATCCAGGAATAAAATGCAACTTTTTTACTATCATGATTTTTTTAGTATTTTCACTGGAGGTAAATATCTATCCTAAAATTCAACCTAACATTGTTTAGCTGCTCCTAAGTCATTAAAAGCTAATGACTAGTTCTCTCCAATCTGTAATTTAAAAACAAGTTTAAGGTAAAAGTTTATTCCAAGATGTCTTTGTCACCTAATTGCAAAATTTAGAGGAGTAATCACTGAGGTACCTAGAAAAATTCTGAAGATACCTATATCCCCTGGAATAACTTAATAAACTGAAGTGAGAGGTGAGAAGATAAAGCTGAGTACTTGTCCTTGGTAATGTGCGTTCTGTTACCTCACCTGACTCCCAGAGCTCTGACTTGATTCATAGTACGAAAATGAGCTTTTCAAGGTTGTGTGTAAGGACAAAAACCTCAGAGAGATGGACCTTTATGCAGCTATTGGAAGAACTTTCATAGTCAGTGATAAATTACTGCTGTGGATGTTTTCTGTAACAGCTGGCTGCCTACCTGCAGAACTGTTCTCCAATGCCTCCAGCATGTGATAGCCCCACAGAATTGCACAAGCAAAAGCAAATCCAGTGTTTATCTATTTCTCTTCCTTTAAAAAAAGATCAAGTTAACATTACCCTGTACATAATCTGCAGGTAGCTTTATTAATCTTTAGCGTAAGCAGCTCCATGTTCACTGATACTATACCAAAAATTTAAGAGTTTTGTTGGGTATTTTTCCTTGCTCTAGAATATAAGCCATAATTTTAAGTACTGGGCACTGATTTGTCTTCAGCTTTGCAACTCTTGCCAGCTTTCATGCTGTTGATGTTACTGAATTGGTGAGATTGTAATGTCTGTGCTGTCCTACAGTTGATTTTACATTTGTGCACTGCAAGAAG
The DNA here is from genome assembly GCF_000695815.1 of Acanthisitta chloris. Classification (NCBI taxonomy): domain Eukaryota; kingdom Metazoa; phylum Chordata; class Aves; order Passeriformes; family Acanthisittidae; genus Acanthisitta; species Acanthisitta chloris. Next base: position 15,005 of record NW_008678585.1, read on the forward strand.
CTCTTTACTCTTGCAAAGTTTACCAATGACTATTATCCTTCACTGGTCTCTCATGAATGGGAAGCTCAGACAGAAGAGAAATGAGTTTAAATAAACTTTCTCATAGCTTGTCATATTTGTTCAATAGCAAAAGCTTTATTTCCCAAGGTATAGTAATCCTAACTCTAGCAATTTTGTGTTATGACTACACATTCTGAGTGCTGTCAGTGGTTGTCTTACAATGCCTACTTGTAGGATGCTCCTCTGCCTCTTTTCTCTGCCTTCCTTCTCTGGAAGGTCTCATGTATAGGTTTCCTGAGCATTTAGTTGAGACTGGCACATAGAGAGTGGTTCATTTTTTTCCCTAAGCAGACTGTTTTATAGGATTACATACAGAGTTGTTAAGGTTAGAAAAGACCTCTAAGATCATCAGGTCCAGCCGTCAACCTAGAACCACCATCAAGTTCACCAGTAAAATATGTCCTCCAGTGCCGGTTCCACGTGTTTTGTGAACACTTCCAGGGATGATGACTCTACCATTTCCCTGGGTAACTTGTTCCAATATTTGATAGGCCTTTCTGTGAACAAAGTTTTCCTAATATCCAATCTAAACCTCCTCTGACACAGCTTCAGGCCATTTCCTCTTGTCCTGTCACTTGTTACCAGGGAGAGGAGACCAACCCCCACCTCACTACAACCTCCTATCAGGTAGTTGTAGAGAGTGATAAGGTCTCTCCTCAGCCTCTCTTTTCTCCAAGCAGAGCACACGTTCCCTCAGCAGCTGCTTGTAAGACCTGTGCTTCTCCAGTTGAAGGCTGTGGAACATACTCTGTAAAACCACGGAACTTTATAGGTAAATAGGTGCATATATGTATTAACTGCTAACTGTATACAGAAAATGTACCAAGGTTTTTAGGAACAGCTTCCTAAATTTTTGCTGTCCTTGAGTAAACCTGACTCAAACCCAAAACACAGCTGCAAAAGCACGTCTAAGAATGTAAGTGTAAAACTGGATAAACCATTAGAGGTCTGGAAGACATTTTGTTCTGGTTACTCAGTTGTAACTTGCACTTTTCTTACTATATCAAAGCTTGTTTTGAGACATGGAAGTTGTTATTGTATGTGTGTAAGACAGCAAAATCCGAAGTTGTTGTTGTTACAAAGTGCACTGAGTGTGTTTGTTTGACTACTTCATCATTTTATGTCAAGGTGACAGTTGTCAGACTGTCCAGGAAAAGGTTTTATTTCAGAACAGTTTTAATACCATTATGCAATACTTCCCCCCAACTATCACACACACTTTTGATCAGACTTCAGAGCACTTCTAGGAATATGGAAAACTATGTGGTTTTCTGTTGCTTTGAGCTGCATTGGCAGAGCTTGTTGACTCAGACCCTTAAACAACACTGACCATGCTCGGATTCTGTATTTTATGAATTAGTTCTGACTAGAGCTGCCCTTTTAATCACTCTACTCATTTCTTTTCAGGGATCTGTCCTCAAGCTGCTAAAAGTTAACAAAAGTTTGCTACAGCTTCAGAAACAAGCTAGGGACAGTGTTTTTTAGGACTCTAGCAGGACATGGGAGAAAGCTGTAGGCTTAATATGCTGACATTTTGAATAAGCAAAAAGGTTTTTGTCCTGTCCTAAATCTGAGGATTATCAGCAAATGCCTAAGAAATCGTGTGCAGTATTCATGTTGTCTGATCTGGGGAGAAACTACCTTGGATGACAGCTGTTATAGAGGCTCAGAATTCATTGTGTGCAAAGTTACCACGTGCAAAAACACACATAATGCCTACAGTGAGGGTTTGCACCCCTTAGGACTGACAGAGGGTGTGTGCTGAACATGAAGTCCGCCATGTGGCAGGGTCTGCTGTGCCCATGGCTGTAATGGGCTAAGGACAGCACATGTTTTGTCCAGTTTCCACTGTGTATAGGGAACCTGGAGCGTGTTTGCACTCCAGTTCTGAGCACAGGCATGTTGTCCTGGTTTTGGATGCATAGAGCATAATTTTCCTCTTAGACTGAAATCTGATGGGTGAAATCTTGCTCTGCTTGCAACAAGAAAAGAATATCCAAGGCACATTTTGTGGGGCCTGTTTTGTAAACAGTCTTGTATGTGAACTCCATGTGCACCAAAGTCAGTAAGTCTGGATAATGCTCTAGAGTTTTTAAGATCCATATTGGGGAAATAGAAATTGCTGAAATGATTGACGTAAATGTTCATTCTCATGGCCTTCTCACTACTTGGTAGAACTTAGGAGCTATCAAAGTTGAGCTGAGTAGGAACACTCCATCACACTGGATATGCTTATTCCTTTTGTGTGTAAAGGCTGTGTTAAGATGTCAGAATGAGATGTCAAAGAGAGGTTGGAAACTGTTCATTGAACTGTTAGGACACAGGTTTATCTCCTAAGCCTATCTTAGGATTGATCATGTATCAATGAATGAATTTCTGTATTGATTACGAAGAAAAATGGTATGTAACGACAGTAGGGTTGGACACGATGATCACTGAGGTCTCTTCCAAGCCGGTTGATTCTATGATTCTATGACTTTGCCAGCTAAGTTGATACTTCTCATCCTTTAGTCCTTACATAGCTGCAAGTCCAGGACAACTTGGCACTTACTTCTTGTTAGTCTGTGTTTGTCCATTGTAATGTTGCAGTGTAAGCCAATTAAGAACAGCAGAATATTAACTTTAATGTTTTTGCCATGCCTGAGCGGACATTTCTAATAGTCAAACTGTGTTACTATGGCATTCTTGTTAGTTTCTCTTCTTTTTGTTCAGCATCAGGATGTTTCTGGAAAAATGAATTACTTCTCTTTGTAATTAGTGGGGAGTCCTTGTCTTAGTTCCTATTAGTGTCTTTAATGAATACTAAATACTTTCTGGTAATGAAAGAATGAGAAGAGAAAGCTGAAAGAGGAGGAGAAGAGAGGGAAGAGTAAGAAAGTGATAGGGTTTTCTTTTTTTACAGGATTGGTTTTTCTTATTTAAAGCAGCTTTGCCTTTCTCAGCTCTATATAGGCAAAAATAGTAGGCTTATTTTTATCTATAAAAATATATATGACACATCTTTTAAAACACATTAATTGTTTGAACACTTAGCGAGGCAGAGAGGAAACCACCTATTTAACTAATACTAATACTCCTATAACTGATATTATTGTAGTTGAATTGATTGAAACTTCCAGACTGGGAGAACATCGTGTACTCTGTGGATAATGGCACAACAGATCTTTTGTGTAAAGATCAGTTGGCTGAAGTTACAAATATTTTTGTATGTTTTATAATTTTTATAGATCTATCAGGAAATCTAAAATTTAAGTAGCTCTATACTATGTTACTATAGAAGTGGACATATGACCTAATGATACAGCAGCTTTGAAGGACTTCAGTGTTGCATCAGTGAGTGATTCTATAGCACATTTATTCCTGTAGACATAAAGTGCATAACTTCCATCAGTTTGCGGAAGTAAACTTCATAAATGTTCATCATCAAGTGTCAAAACATTGGTCTCATTCTAGAACCATCTGAAGTTTAGCATCTTTGTCAGAAAAAAAAAGTCCTAATTACCTCGGTAATCTGGCAAAACCATGATTTATCCAACTAGTTTAACAAAGAGAGCTGTGCTTTTTCCACAGAGTGTAGACAGCTTGTCGTTCAGTAAAGCTGCAGTTAAAACATGGAAAGAAAAGACTGTAACTCTAGTGTTACCAGAAATGATTAAAGAAGTGTCAGTAAGCTTTGTTTGTGCTGTTCCATACCTAACTGCAGTGTCTGTGCCAGACCCTGCAAGGTGCTCTGATTGGTCTTGAGCTGCACTGCTGATCAGCCAGCGGGGACATGCCGCCCACCTCCTCAAACAATTTGAGGGTATTTAGTTAGGGCTATGGAAGATCTTCGTGCTGATAGTGCAGGAGAGCAGCAGTTCAGGACTGAACAGTTACCTTTTATTGAAACTCCCACTTGCTTTAGTCATAGATTCTTTGCCTACCTTTTACATATTAAAATTCTCGCCTGTGCTTTGTTGGAAGTCCCAATTATGTGATACACTGTTCTGTGACTGAACTGAATATCAATGCTGGTCAAATGTGTGTTCATTAACCATAGATCTACTATTTGGATTCAGTTATTCTTTGGTCCTTAGGTAATGTGGTCAGAGCCTTTATATTTTCCTTTCAATGTCAGTCTTCATCAACATAACTGTGAGGCTTCTAAGAGGTTTAGTTTTTTTATGGGCTCTTTAAGTTTCCAGAGTTAAAGAACTAGTTCCATTATGGTAATATGCATAACTTTATGTTTGCATATGCTTAATGGGGAGATAAATGAAAAATATATGTAATATTGAAGTCAAGAACTAAAGTTTGATTCAAGAAGTAATTGTAGATACTCAAAAGAGTGGAAAGAATTGATGCAAAGATTCTGTTAAAAGGTCTATAAAAGTCAGTCACCTTTGCATAACCTTTGTGCGCAAGAGATTTAGAGAGAGAACAGCTTACACAGCGTCTTGTATCTTGGTGATTTAGAAGGAAAAGATGAGTTGGTGCTGAGGATACAGTGACATTTGTATGGAGAACTAGCACTGCATTGATCCCCTGGTAAAGCTCCAAAGATGAGGTTTTCACAACACATGTTCCTGGCCTTAATTAATGTTAGTTTTAGAGTAATTGCATTGAATCAGCCAGTTCAGTTCCAGATTATGGCCTAAAATTGATTGGAGAAGAAGTGGGCTTGAAGTCATGCACATGCTGCAGTGTGAAGTGTAATTAGAAAAGTTGCACATGTATTAATGCCATTTCATTTGAAGGGCTAGATGGGCAGCAAGGGCTGGAGAGATGATGAGGTAGGACTGAACCTACATTGTAGATGTCTCTGTTTATCTGACTCTTCAGCAGTGTGGTGATTTTTGCCCTAGAGGACTTGCATTTTGCTTGCATATGCATATTAATGCCTTTACCTGCCCAATGGCAGCAACACACAGAGAGGTTCTCAGACAAGGTTTATGATGCAAAGTAACTTGTGTACATCCCAATGGGCACAGCTGGCAGATAACTTGTGTGTAATGATAGTATGCACATAGTAGATTCATGGCTTCTACTCTCTATCCTTCAGGGAACAACCCATCTTCAGCACCCGAGCTCATGTCTTCCAGATTGACCCAAACACTAAGAAGAACTGGGTTCCCACCAGCAAGCATGCTGTTACTGTGTCCTACTTCTATGACAGCACAAGAAATGTCTACAGGATAATCAGTTTGGATGGCTCAAAGGTAAATTTTATTTCAGAAAATCTGATTGCTTCAAACGTTTCTGTATTTGTTTTCTACTCTGATGTGTCCTTCATGTTTTTTTCTGAGATGTTTGTGTTACCATCTGACTAACAGGTTAGTGACGTGATGTTGTGTGACAGTGGTAGCATTGCCTCATTACGTGCTGTGTTTATTCCAAAATGCTGTTTTCCGTGAGGTCATGTTTACTTCTGTAAATCTGTTGCTGAAGTGATCACCTGTTGCTTGGTTAATGTTGTGAACAGGCTAAAAATACAAAAACTCCTACAAAAAGTACAAACAGGGTTACAATAACATGTTTTCATCTCTGCATTCAGTCGTTTATCAATATAATTGGCTCCAGCATTATGAAGGACATCTGTTCAGTGACCATAATCACTTAGTAAATCCTGTGTTATGTAATATTCCAATTTTTGCTGTAGAGAATGTGAGGATTCCCTCCTAATAAAGCCTGCCTAATGCAGCTCTGCATGGTAAGCTTGTATCAAAACTCAGTTGGTTTGGTTTTGGGGGTTTTTGGTTTGTTTTTTTTGTGATTTTTTTTTCTTCTCTCTTTTAATTAAAAATGTGCTGAGCTGATGTTGTAAGAAGCCTTGTCCAAGAAATTAATTTGATGTGCAGAAAATAGTTTCTAAGGTCCTACCCCAAGTAGGTGTAATAACAGTAACTTTACAAACTGTGTATCAGAAAACTCTGCAGTAAGGGCAGATATGCAGAGTGTAATCAAAAGTTGTGAGGCTTGCCAGGGACTTTCATTTGCACCTTCTGGAAATGCATCAGTTTGTGATGGTTGGAACTGAAATACTTGTTAGAGCATAGCAGTGTTCACAGAGATTTTGTGACTATTTATTGACCAATATTACCCTTCATTTTTAAAAAAATATCCAGAGTATTGCTATTTCAAATGAGGAAGGAGAATTTCTGTCATAAAGAAGTACATAGAAATAGAAAAGGTCTCTACTTTAAGTGATCGAGACTCTGGTATCAGAGCCTACCAGAATTTTACCAAGTTTAAGTCTCCCTTCCCAGTCCTCCTTCAAGTGATTCTTTGAGTTCTGTCAAATAATTCAAATAACTTTTGAGCCACTGTCTATGAATAAAGTATTTGGGTTGGAACTAGATGCTGTATCAAGACTAGCAGTGATAAAATGTAGTTCTTTAACTGATCTGGAGAGTTTACAAAATCCTTGTTCTGGTGTCCACTGGGGTTCCTCTTTCTTCATCCAAAGCTGCAGCCCCTGCCAAGTGCCTGCTGAATTAAATTGTCAAGTAGTTGTTCATCTGTTTATTTGTTCTTTTGTCTACTGCAGCTTTTCCTTTACATTTGCTTAAATACATATTGGCGAGAAATATTGATAATGCAGTTTATCACTTTAATTTACTCTGTGAGTGCTGCAACCCTAATAATGTTTCTATCCAAGTCTTGCATGACTAAGATGTAGGATCCCAGTCATGATTAAGAAAGACCCATTGTTTTAGGCATTCATAGCACTGCCTTGAAACATACACACATGAATAGCAGAGGGACCTGTGGAAGAATTGTAAGGAGGTTTGCAGCATAATTCCCAGAGAGTTCTTTTTTTTTACTTAAAACCCCATCTTTTTTAATGTCTGCATGTACACACTGTGGTACACACAAAGGCCTAAATGTAAACATGAAGCATTCTTAAGTTTGGAGTGCATCCAGGCAGTGTCTCTGCTGTATGGCATACAGCTGGGAGTCAGGAGCGCTACCTGCAATGCACACTGCCAGTGGCCAAAAACACTTGTCAGACCCTACTGGTTTTGAAGCTGTCATGCCCCTCCCTCAGGGGGAATAGTTCCAACCAGGTTCTACTGGATACCTGGGTGCTGGTGGGGTTTGCAGCCCCTTTTGGGTTTGTGTGGTGAAGAGAAGGACGTGCTCAGGTGCTGAGCAGTAAGTGATGGAAACTCACATGTATATTCACTTAGACTGCAGTAAGGAGTGTTTGAGAGAGATATACTTTAGATTTGAGTGATAACCCTTTTTCTGTCCACACCTTTCCCTCTCTTTAGCTCAGTGGGTTTCAGTAGGATTCCTGGATAAAATCTAACTGCTGTACTTATTGTCTAAAAGTCATTAAATCTTTCTTCTTGATAACAAAATGACATTTTAAAGACATCATCTTCACTCACCTGTTATACATTGCAGATTCCCACTTGAATTTGTCCTTGGGGGTTTTTGGTGTATTTTGAGAGAGAGGTTTTTCTCCTTATTTGTGCCAGACCCAGCCAAGACAGGTCCTACAGGAGCAACTTCTGTGTACTTGAAATGTCTTCTGTGTAGTGTTTCCTGAAGCTACAGTCTCCTCTTGAAATACCTTGCACAAGGAATGGTGCATGTCCCTCTAGCTTGACTCCAGAAAGTGTTCCAGGGCCATATGGTGTTCAGTGTATTGTTTTACAGCAATATTTGGAGCTCTGTTGCCCATGGCAGGGCAATTCTGATGAAAGTAATCTGATACAACTTGCAGCTAGTTTCTGTGACCTCTTGAGTCTTTTATGCAACCTTTTCCTCCTACCACTCTCAGAATCAAGAGAAAGCCTGAAAAATAAGATTACTTATGCAGTATGGCATGACAACATTGAGCAGTTGTTGCTAAGGCTTTCAGTTCTTGTTAATTATATAGTCATTGCAAAGTTTCTTGGAAAAAAGTGCTTTAGTGCTTCTTTCTCCTAGGTGATAGAATGAAGCCTCCATTATTTCTCCAACAGCACTGCAGGCATACATTAGTATTATTCCCAGAGTCCCACTGTCTTTTCCTTTCAGTCTCTGGGCATCTCTGAGAAAAGGAAGGAGGTAAGTAGTGTGGTTCCTGCTGTGTTAGTTAACTCTGTGGTAATTTTTTCACAGATGCAAGATAGGAAAACAGAATCTTGTGTTCATCTAAACCAAGAGAAGACTCTGAAAAAGATTTGTTTTCCAATCTGCAGGTTCCATGAGCCTTGTATATGTTATTACTCAGTCAGGTCTCCTATCAGTGTTACTGCAGTAGATGATCTTTACATTTTAATGACTGTCTCACTTAAAAGTGATAATCTGTTTAATGCTCAATAAAGATTTTAAGTAAGGCCTGTAAGCACAAGTCATCAGTGATCTTCCTTTGAAGAAGTTAAAAAATACTGTCTTAATAATTACTGCCTTCAATTTTAGCACAAAACAAAATCATATGTGACCACTACTGCATATCTTGCAGCTAATAGGTTTGCAGTCAGTAAAGTGAGCAGCTCAGACACATGCCCTATTTTCTCACAGCTAAACCAATATGAAAGGAAAACATGAAAGCTATTTTATAATTCCAAAAAAGTCTGAAGATAACTAAATCAGTTTTTCTTCAAAAGCTAAATGTCTGCCTGTCAGATTGACTCTGTTCTGTTTTTAAGATATTCTTGTTCATTTATGCAAACAACGTTCTTAAAAGTTGATGAAATATTTGACAAATGTTATACTGGAAACTCCACAGTGGAATCTGGAGTACAGGGGAGCAGGTAAAGCAGTACCTGTTTGAATGGACAACACAGGCTTAATTGCAAATTCTAATTTAAAAAATAAATCTTTACCTGTTTTTAAGCTCAAGATGTGAAGGATTAGTATGTAGTTCATTCCAGAAGTAGCTAACACTGACTGTATCTGTAGGATGCTCTGGCATTGCACTATTAAAAGCATAATATAGCATGTGAGAGATGTAGCATACATTCAGAGGAGATTGAAAGCCTTGATTTCCTTGTGAAATTGGTAAATAGAATGAAAGGGCTCTTTGTTTTTTTTCAATCACTGGGATCTGAATGTAGTCTTTCCAGTGAGACACTTGCTGTCTTTGGACTAATACTGTCTTCTGAAGTGGAGCCTCCTTATTTTTCTCTGCTGGAAAATAAAGGGAAGAATTGCTGCAACTCTTTCTCAATACCATTCTTTTAAAAAATGTTTTCTTCCTGTCTTTCTGCATTGCAAGGAAACAATTTGATAGTCAATGTAACCCATCCTAAGTGCAGACTGCTGTCAAAACAGATAACCCGTTCTGGTCCAGGCAGCCTGTTCTGATTCTTCCTTCTGCATGCAGCTACGTGGTCAGCTGAAGCAGTGAGCAGTCTGAGCGGAAAACTGGGTGATTTCTCCCAGGGTTTTCACTGGGTTAATGTGAAACCAGCTATGCTGCTGTCACTGCAGGAAATGGCAGCCCTGCAGGCTTTAAACCTGCTTTTTGCTTGGAGGTCTTTACGTCCCTGTCCTTGGAGTCATCTTCTGACTTGAGGAAGTTGTGCCCCTGACATACGGTTCACACTCTCAAATCTGTGATGCAAGTTCCAGTTCATCAAGCAGTGGATGGACCTGGGCTTAAGCAAGCTGGACAGCATGGCTAGATCTCAAGTTGGGAGAAAAAATCTTTTCTACACAGTCCCCAGGATATTTAATTTCAAACATGTTACTGTTGACAGCTTCCACAGCAAGTGAGACTGAGCATTAAGTGAGCTCTCACAGCTTTGTTCTGGGTTGCCACCTGGTTGTTTCAAAAATGGGTTTCCAAGCACTAACAGTGCGCAAGAAAAGAAGCGTACAAGTGCAAAAGAGCTGCAGAGCACCTCCTGTCCGACAAGTCCACCTCCCTGTCTCCTATAACCTCTTCTGTCCTATGTGGCAGACAGCTGTTTTCTTCAAGGTCAGTTGGAGGAGATGGTGCAACTGCAGCCCTGCTGGCGTTTTTTGGGCTCTGAGCCTTATGCCTAAAGAAAGGAGAAAAATGTTTCATTTACCAGTGACTTCACTGATCAGCTTCCCTTGTATGAAAATCTGAGGGATGTTTTTTTGACAATTAATGCTGGAGATGTTTCTCCACCCTCTGGTCACACAGCAAATCCCATCTTTAACCCGCTGAGGCTTGTTGTTCAAAAGTAAGCTTTCAGATTTTCAAAATTATCCAGGATTTGTTCATAATGGTAGCCAAAATATGCATTTTGAGGCAGAGGTTATCAGGGAGAGCTGCCTGTTTGATATCCTCAGCTACATCAAGATTTACTGTCTAAATTAATGTGAGTGTAGTGGAGCTGCCAAGAAGATACCAGTTTTGTTAAATTCACCTTTGCTGCAGTATCTTTGTTTGTCTTTCTACAATTTGCAATCCATTGTGTTCCTCTGAACTTTCTTGCAATACTCTTCTCTACCACTTCACCTGAGAATCACCATATGCACATGGGAGCTGTTTGTGGGCTTAGCTGGCCCCTCAGATTTACATTTGCAGGCTTTCCCTGCAGATTTCAGAAAAAATTTAAGTTGATGATAGCTGTGCTCCAGTGGTACTCTAATCTCAGCAAAAGCCATATCACACAAGTAGTATAGACTGATTTTGACATCTAGAAGATCTTGGGCTTGGGAGAGCAGTACTTAGTCTCTCTGATGTTGAAGTTTCTCTCTGTCAACATCCTGAGAAAATAATGTTATTCTCTTGACATCTGTACAGTGCCTACTAGTCAAAGGATAAAAGAAAGATTGTATTATTTATAACAGAGAAGACAGTTTGGACTGTGTGGATTTTATTGCTGCTTTAGGGTTCTTCAGTAATCACTGGCTTTAACCTGCCTGGGGTAAGGCAGGGATTAGGGTTTCGTGGAAGTAGGAACCATGTGCACATCTGTTCAAATGATTGCCAGCTTGGCACTGTGAGACAACTGCAGTAGGGCATATGCTGACAGTAACCTTTGGTGCACAGTAACTGGCATGTAAGAAAGATTCTTGCAGAATTGTTCTGCTCATAGTGTGTGCTGTTTTCTGGGGAGTTTTAAGGATGTTCTTTTTCACTTGTGTGTTACAAAGCACTATGAAAAGGCCTGTGAATTATTTAACAAACATGGCCAACAGTCTTAGTAGCACCAGACAGATGAGAAAGCCTGCCTGCATTTCACTTCCAATGCACTTATATTTGGGTTTGTGGCTAGTCTTTCTTGTTCATGTTGGCTGGTTGTAAGCTGTACTAACCATCAGTTTTCCAGGTAAATGGAACCCATTTGTATCACTCTTAAGACTTCATCCTGTCATACTGTAAGTCAACTGGATGATTCCACATTGCAGAATTAAAAGTATGTTAGGCAAACTTTAATATGAAGGAAATACTGTTAAAATCCTTGGTGAAACTTCAGTTGCTTTTAGGGGAACCAGCATACCATCTAATAGTTGTATTTTGTGTTTTCCTTAGCAGAAGTTACATGTTGGAGGATGTACATCTTCCATCCCATAGATAAAAAGAACTAGAAAAGAAAAATTATTCCAAGAGTAGCTGTTCTATAGCTGATGTATGATCCTGTCATTGTTAGGCTTGCTTGTATGTGTGTAAAGGAAACAGATTATTGTAGCACAGAAACTGAGAAAGAAACTGTGCTCCTTGTTTTATTGTGTGTTTTTCAGTGAGAGTCTGATATGCAACAGGGCTGGGGAGAATGCAGCGGTGGAGCTTAGAGTGAGACTTGAGAGTCATTGCCTTAGGAGACAAAGAAATACACTCGCAACACAAAAATGGGCTTTGCAAGTTCTTCTGTGGAGCTGTTTTAAAGGACTTTTTTTCAGAGTTGCTGACTAACAAATGACTGCTTGAAATTGCAAATTGGTGCCACCTCCCAGCTCTTCCTCCCTTTGCAGAATATATGTGAAAATATACTACTGCAGGTTTAGCTGTGATTGGATTAGTTTCCTAGTTTCCAGTTTCCTAGTTCTCAGTGTGTGTCTCACTCAGTGTACACAAATGCTTGACTACAATATAGGCATTTCCAGTTCTGAGTAGTCTTTAAAAAAAATAAAACCCACGAGCCCCATTTTTTACAACTATTACTTTTTTCCAGGCAATAATAAATAGCACCATCACCCCCAACATGACATTTACTAAAACATCCCAGAAGTTTGGCCAGTGGGCAGACAGCAGGGCGAATACAGTCTATGGCTTGGGATTTTCATCTGAACATCACCTTTCAAAAGTAAGTATGACCAGTGGCAACTACTCAGCTAGTCAAGCCACTTAAGAAT
>NW_008678585.1:27354-41771 GCF_000695815.1 Acanthisitta chloris
CTCAAAAATAATTTACCAAAAATGTTCTATTTTGATCCTTATAATGTAAAAACACAGGACTAAGTGTGATACCTGCAAATCTTCTTTTAACTGATGGAGGAAAGGAAGGAGATTTAATGCTTTCTTATTATTGATTTATTAGGATTTTGGGTTTTGTGGTTTTTTTTACATCATTCTTTCACTGCAGTTTTTCATGATAGAATTTTAAAAAGTAAACAATTTGAATTTCTTCTGTATTTATATCTCCTAGGAAAAAAATTACTGGTAGTCTTCAAATGCATATTTGTCTTTTAGGCTGCATTGTCTTTCACTTTTCTACTATGTAGTGCATCAAATTACTGATATTTCAAAGTCTGAAGGCTTAAAGTAAAACTAGTGGGAAATATACTCAGTGTAAAAGGAAACTGCATTTTCTAATAGAATACAGTCTGAAATGTTTGCTAAAAAAACTCTGTGCTGTACAGGAGGGTTTCTTTTCCAGTCTGCTTGTGCAGTACACTTTACTGCAAAGAAAGCAGTAATCCTTGTTTCTCCACCTGATGGTATAGTTCCTCTGAGCACCCTTTCTACAATGCCTATTGCTTTTGCTGCTGCTCTGGTAGGCAAGTCCAGGAACCTGTACGAGCCAGTGTCATTTTAATTCGGATGAGGAATTTCAGTTCCGTTCAAGAGCTTGTGTCCACGTGAAGCAGAGAATTTTCATATTTGAAATACACAAAAGATCTGGGCACCCAAGTGCTATGAAAAGAATGCATAATCCGTGTTGAAGTAAGGAATAATGATGGCTGTTTGTTTAGAGAGTAGTCGTAAGAGCCCTCTGGAGAAAGTAGTTGTCACTACCCAAGGATGAGCATGGGCCTGCTAGAAAACTGTTAAAATGAGTCCCAGTAAATCAATTTTATTTGAGCAACTGTCAAACTTGTAAGATTTCTTCCTTTCATAATCAGATAGTTTTGCTTTCCACAAAGAAACACAAATTGTGAATGATTCTAGTATTGCATGTGCATTTGTGCACCTGTGATTGCTTCAGTGAGCTTGGAAATTTTGTCACTCAGTTAAATAGGTGTGTGTGAGGCACTTTCTTACCAACATGGTAATAACTTCTCTTAATATTTCAATGGCTTTAACATAAATGCTAGTCTAGTTTGCCTCTCTCACAGACCAGCTCTTTTTCCCTAATCACAGTGTGCTTCTTTGAAGGCAAAGCATCCTGCTGTAGTCATGAACACTTGATGTTTGCCTGACTTTAGACACTAGGTTATCCTTGCCAGTGAAAATATATTACTTTTTTAATCTGTCTTATCCTCAGCTCTTCTCTTGCTCTCTCTCTGTGGTACTTAATCACCTTCTTAATTACAGTTGTTTCAATCCTATTCTTTTCACTGCCCTCAAGCTGATGTCCAAGACTTTTAAATATGCCTTTGACTTAAAATTCTATATTGCTGTTGAAAAATTAATCCGAAAAGCTACAGTAGATATTTTAAGTGGGTTTTTTTTGATTAGCACTTCCTCAGATTGCTGTGTTTTATGGAGAACAAGCAAATCTGTTGAGAAAAATACCAAGTCACAAACCTTTTCTGAAGCTTGTGGTGATGAATCTGCAGAACCTTTTCAGCAAACTGTTCCTGTTGTATTACATCTTAATTATCAAACTGATACATGAGTTGCAGTTGCTGATTGCTGCTACTAAAATTTCTGAAGGTAAAACTTACCGTGTTATTTTAGAACTGACAAACATACTGATGGGGGAGAGAAAACTTATTATTTAGACTACAGTCTGTTCAGTCACTGGAATTGGTAGATATGTTTGTCTTGGGATGATAAAAGCTGAATTAGATTTGCTGTGTAGCTTTAGAGAAATCACATCTATATTCTCTTTCTTCTTTTGTCTCTCCCTCAGATTAATAACTCTCAGTTCTGTGCACTGGCGGCATAGTCAGGTTTACCAGAGCACACTGATACTCTTAACACTTCAGGACAGGAAATCTAATTTAGGGCTCAAGGTGCAACTGGATATTACTAATAAGGCTAACAAATAAACTGCATTTAGGGATTAATGGATTTGTTTGGAAACAGATTGCTTCTACAAGTTGTCATAAAAATTTATTCTGGAACATCTTTTCTGTACTTGATTTATCAAAGTCCTTAAGTGAACAGCCTTGTTGTGTGTAGTGTCTCTGGGCCACCAGTGAAATATTTCAAGTTCCAGAGAGCAGAAGACAGCCTGTAACCACTAAAATCCCCCTGGTCTAGTCTGTGACTGATTTCCAGAGGTTAATGATGCAGATAATCAGAGCAGATAAAGTAAACTGTTTATTCTCACATCATTGTCTGCTGATCTCATAGTAAATGTTTGACTTTTGTACTGTTTTTTGGTCATGAACCAATTGCTAGGGTAGAGTGCAACAGAGCTAACCCCTTTCAGTACAGTTACTCTGGCTGAGAATTAGTAGAGTGAGACTATCTGAGAGAAAAGTAATGGCATTCTAGTCAATGCCACATGCAAACAGTATAGATGAAAATTGACTAAACATTTTTGTATCTTCATTAGACCTTTTCTCAATATGTTAGATTACAAATTCACCTCAGGACTGTTCCATCAGAGGTTGGTAATACATGGCAGATACCTATGCTGAAGAATTTTCCATTCACAGGATCAGGATTTGTTAGCAGAGTCTCTCTTGCTGCTGCAGTAGGAGAAACAGAATGTCCTGTGATCTTCAGGGAACACTAAGATGACTTTCTAACTCAGAATATGTCTGTGCTTTTGATAGTATCCTGATGTATGGCAAGAAATACTCCTTTTAAGGTTTGCTGTCTTACCCCTTTGAATTAGTTGACCTGATTTATTCCATAAAACTTAAGGAGTATACTAAATGGAGGTGCCACCACAGATACTTGTAAGAGCCTCAATTTTTCATCTTTTCCTTAAAATTTTGAGCCCTCCAGAGAACCTTTGCATTCATACCATGACACCTTATCTCTGTTATTCAGGAATTTTATCCAGAAATTGTTGTTTTCCAGCAGCTATCTCAAGGAATTCTAGAAACTCTGTGAAAATTTCCACTAAATTGGACTTGTTGGCTGTTTCTTAGAATGCTGTTATTTATTGATCCATTATACATTTTTTACAGTGTCTACTGCTGTGATACAGAAGATTACATTTATTGCCTTGTATGTCTGCAGCCATTTATTCTAAGCCCCAGCATCATGTTTTCCATTTAACAATTCTCTGGTCTGAAAGCTGATAGGTTTTTAGGTTACCCATTAGATTGTGAGGTTTATATACAAGTCTTAACAATTTTCATCTAGTTCTGGTGATCTGTTGTGAATTTTATGATCTGTTCTGAGATTTTTTCGACACTGGATTAAACTTAAAGAAAAAATAAGCTTTTAAATAACCTGACAGGTGAAATACAGTAGAAAAAAATTACATTTCATCAAATACTAGTAGCCTACCAGGAGAAGTTTTGAAGACCTTAAGGACTTTTAGGTCTTGCATAGTAAGTGGTGTTCTGATTGAAAATAGTTGAGGAGGTTGTGTCACACAACGGCCTTTGTACCTTCTAAAGACATCGAGTGCAAAACAATTTCTCTATATGTTGCTGCCAGAGGGATTTAGAAGCTGTTGGTGAAGCTCCCAATGTTTTTGCAGAATCATTTCAGTCTTGAGCTGATCATCATAAGATAGTGTTCTGTATAAAAGCATTAGGACACAAAGGCAAATGCTTGGCAATTAGCTCAGTGTCAAGATGAGATACATGAAGCCAAATTTTTCTCTAGCCGGAGAAACCAGGGTCTTATTCTTAATAAATTGATTTAATCTCTCAAGTTTAAGGGTGTATGTGTTTATAAATTGCTGCTTTATCTATTTTCTGGAAGAGGAACTTGCAGCATAAAAATAAAGCTTCATATGGCAGTTCCATGTGCAAATCTTTGATTTAGTGTTCAGTATATGCAAGTTTTTCTTTCAGCGAATTTTTCTTTAACTTGATTGATGTCAGTGAGCAATCAAGAGGCGAATTTGACTCAGTTTTTCCACTGTTGCCTTCCTAATTATCTACTAAAATTATAAATGCAGTTAAAATTAGGGAAGAACTGAGTATTGTTTCAGTCATGAGAGAATTGAAGCCCATTGTGGGCTATAGGCTAATGGTGGCCACAGTAGGCTTCAGAACCAGATTATTTCACAGAATCACAAAATCAACCAGTTTATTGTTAGGTGGAGTATAAAACCTGAGTTTGAAAGCAGCTGTGTAAGGCAACTTGTCACTATTATTAGCCATCTCTGAGGTGAGTATTTTTCTTTTGAACATCAGCAGCAGATCATGTTTCAGTGCATTGCAATTTTCCTGACATGTAAACAGTGTACATTGTGTCTGAAAGGTATATCACTGTGTAACTCATTTAAACAAGTGTCTAATAAGGAGAAAAAAATTAAAAGATTCTACTGACAGGATTTGACTCTGTAAAATGCAAAGTACAGCATTCTGTTCTGCATGTAATGTATTACTTCACGCCTACTCTTTCTCTTTTTTTTCCCCTTTAAACATATGTACCTTCAGTTTGCTGAAAAATTTCAGGAATTCAAAGAAGCTGCACGAATAGCAAAGGAAAAATCCCATGAAAAGATGGAGCTAACAAGTACACCCTCTCAAGTGAGTCTCTTTGCCTGATTCAAGTACAGTACTTCATATCTGTCTACTTATTGTATTGTATCTTACATACACATGTATTAAAAATGAGCAGGATATTTCTCAGTTACTGCGAGTCCTCTCATCAGTCAGCTGGAAGTGTCAAGAAGACTTAAGAATTCATTTCACATACACTGCAGAAGTGTCAAAGGGACTTGCTTTAAGATAAAATTGGGCTTTTGTTTATTTCTATTCCTTTCTTTGAGCTTTCCCAAGAAAATGAGTAAACATGGTTATGTAAGTGAATCTGTAGTAAACACTTTTTGTACTTTTTCCTCCTGTCTCTACGAAACTTCAGGTGGTGCACTGTAAATAACTTTTATAGAACAGTCATGACAACAAAAATAGAAGTTAAACCAGCAGACTATTTTTACTTATCTCCTGCTGTGTAGTTTTCTCTTGTGAAATGTGTTGAAGGAAGATGACAGATTCACATGCTGGTCTGAAGTTTTATTACAGTTAACCACGATGTACAAGAAGAGTTTATAAAAGGTATCTCAAAACATGATGTAGGCTAATATAAGCCTAATAGGAGGACAAGTTACTTTATTCACATTTGCGTTAGTCATGCCTAAAATTAATTATGAATACTTTGAATTCACTTTGAAAAAAGAAATTGCATGAGGCTTTTATGCCCCTCTTGTCCTGCCTCCCTCCCCCCTACCAGTGTTTATGAGTCAGTGTTAAATATTGCTTTGAAACTTCTCTTGGAGAATGCAGCAGATTTAAAACTGCAGTACGGGTTCCTGACTTGGGCAGGATTAATGCAGCTAAGAGATTTTTTCTGGGAAGTCTTCATTCACTGAATCAGTGCATCTCTTTGGTGCTTTGCACTGTAGTGTGCTTCTGATCTTTGGTGGAACAAGCATGGCAGGCAGTTTGCAACATGCTGTACAAAGAGTTTTATTGCCGCCAGAAAGCTGCATCTGGTGTCCTTCCAAGAGAAGTCAGTGGAAACCAGAAGAATGTACACAATGAACCAACCTTGTGTTGTTTTCCCAGTAGGCATTTTGCCCAAGTGCTGGGTTGGCTTTTGCTATTAACAGGAAACTGCTTGCTCTACTGTAACAGAAGAGAAATAAAGCAGTCTTTTTTTATTAGTTTTCTTGACTGTCTCTGAATTTCTGATAAATTTCACAGAGATAATGAAAGTAAGTATTTCAATATTACCCACTTGTCGATAATAGACACTTGACTTTAGAAACTGTGAAGTGCTTCGGTCAGGCCTCCCAGTTACTTGATGATACAGCAAAAAAAATTACTCTTATTATCTTTTAACTTGTTGATTGATATTCTGAACTCTCAAGTTAAATCTGACACTGTCAAACTGAGTGACTTATTGCCTGATTTGGACTAAATTTGAAGTACTCACTCAGAGACGAGATACTTTCATCTAGCAGCTGCTCAGAGTTAAAACTTTCTCTTAAACTGTATGAGTTAATAATATTGTTCATTTTCCTGTATAGAGTTCCTTTCACAGTTGAAACCTAACATTTTGTACTGTAGGCAGTTACAGAAATGTTACGCTGAGTGAGTCTATAATGCCTGTTGAGGGCTGCAACTTGATTATGGCACACTTAGGAATAATTTCCTATTCAGGCCTTACTTCTTTTGGCTTTTCACACTGTTGATAAGCTAGTGTATTATCCTGAATAATACAGTTAGAGCAAATGCTGACACATCAGCATAGTAGTCTTCACATACTAGTTCCCCAGAGAGAAGGGAATTGAATCAAGAACTTTGGAGTTTGGGACAGAGAAGAAGCAATGGCATCATGGCAAACTGCAGCACTTGTATGCCACTAGGGCTCATTCAAAGAGGTTTATGACTGGGAGGAAGATGGGTGGTTGGTACTGAGAAAGGAAGGTGGGACCCTAGAGACGTTTGACGGAGCACTTGCTGTCATTTTCATCATCTGCCAAAAAGTGGCTGCAGGGCAAATAATTCAAGTGTTGCCTTTCTCAGTCATTTTATAGCTCTTCTTTCCCTTTTTCATAGTGATCCATTGCACATAGAGCGAGCTGAAGAGGAAGGAGATATTTTGAGTGATCAGTCCAGACTTTGCAGGAGCCTGGCTTCTTTATGAAGCTGTGACAGGACTGACAGGAAGGGCATTGTGAGGCAGCATGTGAGAGTTCTGAATCTTTCTACTGTCTCGGACTTGTAGATACCTTTCTGCATTAGATTAATAAGAGGAAGATACTGCTTGTCAAAAGTGGAAAACATACACATCAAACTTAAAACCTAGACAAAATGTTTTTCTTTGTTCTGCTATAAAATATGTCCTTATTATTTACCAGTTAATTCAAGGACCGGGTCTGGTACATTGCCCACCCTCTCTGCTACACAATTCTAAAAGAGAAAAAGTACATGTGCTTTTTTTCTGCCTCAGTATGTCCTTAAAGGTTGAATCTATTCAAATACCTCTACACTGCACAAGGTATTTGCTGTTCACTGTCAGTTGGTGTAACCCTGCAAATACTACTGGTACATGCGAGTCCTGCAAAACGTTGTGAAACTGCTGAGAAATAGAAAGCAAGAGTTAACAGCAGAAATACCTCAGAAACTGAATATGTATTTGTAGTTCAAGTACTTGGCAGACTTGAGCCATGTTAAAACTTCAGAACAGTCTTGCCTAAAGTCCACTGAAGTTAGGTTGCTTCTCTCGGGTGTTAGGAGCTTTAGCAAATTCTTGGTCCTATAAAGTGCCTAAATGGCCAGGAAGTAGGGCAATTATGTATGAGGTGGAATTAATTGTGTACATAAAATTCAAATGGAAATAAAGAATTGTCATTGAGAGAATCATCTCAAGGTGACCCTAAAAGTCATACCTGAACATTTTTATAAGGATTGCATAAAGAAAGAAATGGGCATCAAAGACTAATTCTTTAACCCTGCACCCACTCTTCACTGCCATACTTGTTCTGTAATCCTTGTGTTACTGCTGCTTCTGTTGTCAAGCCCACTGTTGACGTAAGAGTCAACTGGATTACTCTCCTTCTCTTTCAGTGATTTTCAACATTTACTAATTTTGCAGCATTATAAAATTTTCTACTGCTGAGGTGTGGAGTTTTGTGGGGATTTTTTGTGGTATTTTGTTTCATCTGGTGGAATATATTATTTGAATTTTTGTGTGTGTGAAACATAGCAGAAAGTAAATGTGTAGCCTAAACTGCAGTTACTTAATAGCAGTTCCTTTTCCCTTAAGCTATGCTGCTGCTAATTTTAAACTCTGCATTCTTACTGTTTCTTTAGTGCTGCCTGTTCTGTTTACCAGCAGGCTTTGCTTTAACTTCCCATAATATCAGATAATAGATAAAATCACCATTTACTTTGGCTATAAAAAGACCTTAACTTATCCAGAGAGCAACAGTGGCCTAGATCAGCAAATTACAAGAGAGATGCTCCTTTGTTAAGTCCATTGAGTGAACAGTGCTTTCTTGAAATGAAGAGGAATGCATTGTGTCTGTGTCAGAGTACTTGTACTTTTGACCCATCTGTATTGAGATGGATTAATATAATAGTACACACTTTATCTATACTATGGAAGCTTTGGTCTAGAAAGAAGTTGTCTGGTTTGGGACTTCAAAGACCACCTATGCACATAGGCACACCATCTGGTGTGCATTTGACTCAGCCTTAGGTGGTAACACTGCAGTGCTGTTGTCTTGTTTATATAAAACTGAAATACTAGCTCGCCTGCTCTGCCACCGCCTATATCCGTCTTTTAATATAGGGAATGATTTTGCTCTTTTCATAACGTCATGTATCTGGTAGTGACAAGCCACTCATGGTCTATTCTCAGTTGCAGACTTGCTTATGCACTTGAAGACCAACACTTTGACCTGGAGTTTATGAGCTGCATGAAGCAATAGCCTGAAAACTGTGTCCACCAACCCCCGCACTTTTTTTTTCTTTCCATTTTTAAACCTTAAGTAATTTAAGTACAGAACCATACAGAACAGTTTGTGCAGTATGCAGTTGCATCTCATCAGTCTTAAGAGGTTTCACCCCAATCAACTGGAATCTGCACATCGTTGTTCTTTTTTTCTAAACAAGACTGTACTTGGATAGTTGTTTTTACCTCAGTCATTTCAGATTAAGACCTTTGTTAGTTTCTGAAGTTGTGTGCTGAGTAATTTACTCAAAATAGCCTTGTCTGTGGTGCTGAGTTCCTCCTATGCAGACTGTTAGGAATAGCTATTGCCTGGAAAGCTTTAGAATCACATTATCTTCAGCACAAGGAATGGGTTGGTTTTGGCAAAATGGTTTATCACCTCTTGCCTTTTTCTTTGTAGAAGTACAAAATTTACTGAAAGTGTCTTTCTGGGATGTTATGGGAGTCTATACTGGAACGTTTCACATGTGTTATGGTGTCTGAATCAGTAGCTGGCAGATTTACACCATTGCCAGTCAGACTGTACTAAACAGAGAAGCACTATGAGGAACAGCTGTGCCAGGGGAGTATTTGGAATAGTTAATGAAGAGACAGTATAATAGTCAACAGCAAGCTGGACTGGGTTTCATTTTTTTTCTGGTTTTAGAACCACTCCTCCTTTTTTACTGTTACTTATTTTAGTGGCCATTAAAAGGTGGCTTGATCCCTGCTGCAAAGTCTACTTGTTTGACTTTAAAGACTCTTTTTTGAGTGCATGTGTTTTGTTTATAAAATGTTGAAAGTTAAGACATCTTTTGATGAATACCCCAGTTTTGTTCAGTTTAGATACTGTAGGCTCTGTCATTTTTATAGTGCTTGGCATCCCTGGGGTCCTGCACACCCATTAATTGGGACAGAGCTCCATTAGACAGTGCAGATCTCTGACAAACTCTTAAATACCAAGATGTGTCTGAGTCAGACTTTCACATTTCCTTGTCATGTATAAAAATACTAGTCCTCAATCTATGTGTAAGTCAGGACTGGTGAGTGACTTAAAGTTCAGTATGTTCCATAAATGTATATATGTTACAATAGTGATTTTTCTACCACAGGAGATCTGTTAATCTCTCTTCTCAAACGTGTGAAATATCTATTTGTAGCTGTCACGAGTGGGAAATACCAGGCCTTAAAATATATAAGTGATTTACAAGAAGAATTGCCATTTTCAATCTAAGCCCTGTTTTTTTCCATATAGTGTGTATGTGTATGGTTGAGTGTTAGAACTAATTTAACCTGCTCCACCAACTGGAAGGGAAAGATGAAAAAATCTTTTTAAGCTGACCACAATTTCTTCCCCCACAAAAAAAACCCCTGGAGTGGATATGTGAAGCTATGGTGGTGTGGAATAAAAAGTTAATTACAGATGCACACCTCACAAGTGTTTCTAAAATGCTTTTACTCTCTCTAATTAATATAAAATGGGAACATAGTATTTGCAAACATTTGTAAAACATTTATTCAGTGTAAGTGGCTTTTTCTGTTGTCTGTGAGGCTTTATTTATAGTCAGCTCCATTAAAGTTCTCTGCAAATAAATTATTTATCAGGCAGAGGTAGTTGTGAATGTGTGAAAGCACTGATTAACCTGTATTATTTGTGGAAGTGATACACACTAGAAACTGATGCTTCTCTTGTTCATGAATTTTCAGGCCATGATCCTTTAGGTGTTAGATAGACTGTGATGTTTGTCTGCCTTAATTTTTGCTACTTGAATTTCATTTACATTAGAAGTCTATGGAAGTGCTTTACTGAAAAATAAGCCTAGGTTGAACCTGCACTTTTTCTCCTTCTACTGAATTTTTTTTGTGCATTCATGCTTTAAACATTTTAATAAGTAGGCTCTGATTTTATGTATCTAATAGCAGTGTTTTAGGAATTTTATCTTAAAGATACAAGCCGTCAGTAGGACAAGAGGGCACAGACTCAAGCTCTGCCAGGGGACGTTTAGGTTGGATATTAGGAAGAGAGTTTTTACAGAGAGAGTAATCAGGCATTGGAATGTGCTGCCCAAGGAGGTGGTGGATTCACTGTCCCTGGAGGTTTTGAAGATGAGACTGGATGTGGCACTTAGCGCCATGGTCTAGTAACGACAGTAGGGTTGGACTTGATGATCTTGGAGGTCTTTTCCTACCCAGCTGATTCTATGATTCTGTGATCCAGATTTTACAGGGTGTGGAATGTAATTTTTTAGACTAGTGCAGTTTGGAAAGAAGAGGAAATAGGAGAGAAGCGTTTAGGTCCATAAAGGCTTTCATTGATTGTCAGTGCAAATTGTTTATCAAATGTCTGTCCTATCAGGGGATAATAATAGACAGGACCATATAATTTGTATAAAATAATTCATTTTTCTCTTTATTTTGTCAGCTCTGTTCTCCTTCCGCACTTAATTGTATGTACAAATGTCCATGTTGGCATGATGAAGGGCCATGAAAACCACCACAATGCCTTCTGCAGGAGGCAGCCCTTAAGTTTTTCAGGTGTCCAATTACACAGCCACAGAGGAAGCTATCTGGGTGTAGCTGGAATATTCTCCTTCCCAGATAATACCACGACCAGCAAGAGCTAGGCCAGGCTAGCATGGCTACAGAAATTTTACCTGTACTCTGCTGAAGAAGTGTTCTTTGCAGGTGGCTCATAGGTGAAGCTGTGAATGTACCACAAGTGGTCCTTCCACTGGTTATTTTTGTTAACAAACAGTACAAAAGCTAGATTTTGAAACAAGGATTAGAATTGCTTGTTTCACTGGATAAGAATATAAAGTATGAGACAAGAATCCTGGGTGCCAGTAGTCACCCACTGTGTATCAGGGTGAGGGCTGAATGACACACCAGGTAAGAGCGAGGTCTGTAATTAAGTGGAGAGATGGATACTTGCAAGGAATTCATAGGGTCAGTTGTGTCTTGTACAAGATAATGTGAATCTTATGGTAATACACTTCTGTATTAAACACACATGATGAAACGTGACCACGAAGGATGTCGGAAATCTGAGCCTCATGTTAATACTGCCTGAAATTCGTGTATCATTTAAGAATTAATGTTAGTGGTTGTATGCACATAGCCTTCCTGAGCATGCCAGTTTGTAATTTTAATGTGTCGTTTGTCTTGCTTTAAGGAATCAGCTGGAGGGGATATTCAGTCTCCCTTAACGCCGGAAAGTATTAACGGGACAGACGACGAGAGAGCGATGCCAGAAGTGACGCAGAACTCAGAACCAAGGGCTGAACCAACCCAGAACGCATTGCCATTTACCCATAGGTACAGATTCCATTCCCACATCCTCATTAAGTGATACCTATCTCCTTCCTTGTTAAAGGGACCTTCTCCCATAATGTGTGGGGGAAAAAACCCAAACCCACACCCCAAAAAAAATTACGGACTGACTTTCAGATTTGCCATATAATCTTTCATTTTGACAAAACAAAATGTGTGAGAAAATTCCTTGTAGTAAGATTTGGGGGAACATTACTTTGTAGTTTAATCAGCACTTGAACACTGGTTAGTGTAGGTGTCCCTTTAACAGGAATCATTGTTTCAATGTCTGAGTTCTTAGTAAAATTACCTGCTTCAGGACTATCCAATTAAATCATTTTTGCACAGATTCTTTAACTGACTGATAGAACCGGATGTCAGCCTTGTGTTGACAAGTTGTTGGAAGAAAAAGGACTCTTACAATACTTTGGATTATGAAGTTTAAAGCAGACCTTAATTGAACACTTCTCTGACAGTTGTAAATACGAGAGAAGTGTTAGTTCTGCTTCAGACTGGATTGTGATTTGTTGCACTAGAAATTTTGTGTTCTGTGGTTCTTTCAGAAAGGTAGGGCTTCTTATTATTTAACAATGCAAATAAGGAGTGACAATGGATATATATTGCCTGTTAGGAATTATTGTAAAGAGGTCACTCTCTATGAAACACATAATGTGTTGGGGACCATAGAGAGTAAGTGAGGCATTTAATAAACCTAGAAAGTTTATTAAAACTTTTGAAAACAGCTAGAAATACAAAATTTGTTTTCTTTAAGCGTTGTGTAATGCATCAAATAGAGTTTGAGAGCTCTTGATCAAAGATTGGGGAGTACTAGCAATTCAGATATGCAACTGAAATTGTACAAGACTTTTCAGTTTTTGTAAGGGAATTATACAATTAAACAGCTGGAAAAATAATACACATTTTTGAATGAGAAAAAATTAACTTTTAGAGTACTTTTTTAAACAGAGTGATTGTGTTTATTTTTATACTGTCAGCAGTGCATCTCTTATATCTGAAATGGTGCATTGTAAGAGTGCTATGTGCATGTTGAAGGAGTATGACAAATGCTGCACATATGTTAGTGTTCTGTAACGAGTTCATTGGAACTGTTTTGTGTTGCAATCCTCTATCAATATTTTCTCAAGTTGTGAAAAGGAGTTGTGATAAAGTCCACACACGAGTAGTGTGGTTTGTTTTGTTTTAAGAAATGATAGCTTGAAGATCTCATGTTGTTCTGCATATGTAAATATGTTTTCTGATATGCCAGTGTAGTTGCTAAGTTTGCTCTCCATTGAGCATGACTGAAGATACTTCTGAAACTACCCAGTTGTCCTTTTTGATGGTGTAGAATAGAGATTACAAGACTTTTATATGCTTTGCATTTTTCTATTTACTTTAGGTTTGCAGTGTGAGTGCCTGGTTTTAGCTTTTTATCATGTTAAATACTACTACCTGCAACTGGTTTTCCATCAATAACTCTGCATTTTGAGATTTACTTCTCATGTTGATTCTCAAAAGACTGGAGTTTTGTCTTGCTAATGGTGGTTTCAAGTTTTTTGGTGAACTATTATCGAAGAAAACACAAGTTTTTTAAACCCCTTTGAAATGAAGTAATTTTTGGCATAGGTAAGGGGGTTTATGATAAATAAATAAAGGTTATTTATGTATTATAAGTAAATAAAGATGCATGAAACACATGCATGAAGAAAATGGAAAGTGAAGCCTCCAGGATTGTGCTAATCCTGGTTAAATGGGCATGTTTTTGTGGAGGCATTTCATAGTAACAAATTGGCAACTAGGCAGAGATACCTAGCTGCTTTTGCTGCTCTCTGAAGGCAGTCTGCTTGCCCTGGCTTAAAAGGAGGAAAAATGTATAAAAGGAGAAAAAAGGTATAAAACCTTACACCCTGATCACTGGAGACTCCCTGGACTTCTCATGTGTCAGGGTAACAAAAAAATATTGTGCTCCTCCTTGTTCCCTGCCCTTCTGATGATGTGGTATGTATGTGGCTTTCCATGGGTGCTGGAGAGGAGTTGCTAAACTGAGCCCTTTCCTTATGCATCCTGGTGACTTTTGCTGATCCCAAGCCTTTTCCTCCTGCATCCTGCAAAGGTAAAGTTTGGTCAGCCCTGCTGGGTAAGGAGGGTAATGGTGGAAGGGCATCTGAATGTTACATTGTTCGTGGCAATTTTTTTTTTTTTACATATTTGCCTATAGTCCAGGAGCTGCTGATCAATCTCTAGGTGCTTTTCAGATGAAAAGGCATGGTGGATTTCCCCCCAGTGAGTTCAGCTGTAGGGGCTTATGCTGCTCTGAAATAACACTACCATAGCAATTTACTTTTTTCCATAAACAGTAGAGCTCTATTCTGCTCTGGCATTGACAGTGCACACTTGTCCTGTGAAGAATGAGGACTGGTCCTCAGTGTAGAATGGAAAGGAGTGGTCCTCAGTGTAGACTGGAGCACAGGGAGGCGTGTTTGGAGCTGCATGGCAGGAGCTCAGGCAGCCATGGAGCAAGTGTTGGATCTTCGTGC
>NW_008678585.1:41794-46488 GCF_000695815.1 Acanthisitta chloris
AAGGGTGTCTGGTGTGACCTGTGTTGCTGCCAAGAAGGCTGGCAAGCACAGTGGAGTGCAGGTGCATCTGCCACAGAGGTTTGAAGGGAGCTACTGACAAAACAGTGATTTAGGTGAGAGGTCTCATGTCATTGTATGAACTGGAAGAATCTTGACAGGAGTGGAAAAGGTCAGAAATTACAGATGTGGAGGCCATGCTTTAGTTCACACCTTACTGCTTGTGTTGCTGCCAAGAAGGCTGGCAAGCACAGTGGAGTGCAGGTGCATCTGCCACAGAGGTTTGAAGGGAGCTACTGACAAAACAGTGATTTAGGTGAGAGGTCTCATGTCATTGTATGAACTGGAAGAATCTTGACAGGAGTGGAAAAGGTCAGAAATTACAGATGTGGAGGCCATGCTTTAGTTCACACCTTACTGCTTGTCGTTTTTAATCTGCACACCTGAAAAAATATTCAGTTTGATTTTGTTGTAACACATCTTCACTGGCCAGAGATGCCTTCTGCAAGTTCTTCTCTGCCCCTGTTATTTCTCAGTGTAAGTAGTTGAGACCTGTTATTTCAGCAGCATAAGTGTAGACTACATTTGTATTTATAGCTATTTTCTGACCATTTTTACCCCAGAGCCAAAAACCAGCATTACTTCAGTCACCAGAGTTTTATCAGAACTCAAGTGTCTTATTATTTCAGTAAATAATTGTCCGTATTGAAATTAACATTCTCCAGAACATGTCTAAAATCCCATTCATATCGCATGAGCATGGTAGGGCAGAAGTCTACTTGCTTCAGTTTATTCTTACCTTGAAAGCCCTAATGCTCTGCACAAGCAGTGTAACTAGTGCTTGGGAGAAAAGGATGTTAAAAAATTGCAAGTTTTGCACAGAAGATGAACTCTCATAATTAATCATCTTGCCCTTTTCTAAGCTATGTGTGATGGCTAACGTTGAACCATGAGGTGTATTATTGTCTACTCTCATGTCCGGTCATATACTGCAGCCTGAGCACTGCTCTCGTGGATAAGTGTTGCCAGGACAAATGGGAGTAAAATGTAGCCTAAGCCTGGCATTAGAATTTTTCCAAGTCTTGTCTGAGACAGTCATCAATCCTTTTCTGAGCAACAGCTGGTCCAGGAAGACTTTTTGGGCATAAGGCAGTTAATCGATTCTAATATTTTAAATCATTCAGACTACAAAAAATATGTATTTTTGTTCTTAAGTAAATTTTAGTTTCCTCAAGCATCTTTCTTGTTTAAAAAATATTTCCCACATTCTTCAAGTTGTGGCTTTTTATTTTTCCTTCAGCTGAAAATTGTTGCTCATAAAATGGGGATTGGAGAGGAAAGAAAGTTGCTAAAAGATTTTAACTTCTTCTGATGTGACTGGCTTTTAAATGAAAGTTTTCACATGCCAAGAATTGTATACTATGCACCACGAGGTTTAAAACTTCTATTAAAACTATTCAGTTTTAATGTTTGAATTATATTCTAAGGCTGAATAGTGTATCTGGGGAACTCTGCAGCTGCTGCTTGGGACTTTTTGGTAACTGGTGAACTTGCTGTTTCACTCTTGAAGAGAATACATTTGTTTATATCAAGCTTTATTCCATTTTTGGCACCTTAAGAAGCTGAAAAAACACACTTTCAGAAACAAAATGTAAGAGGATTCCTCTGGGACAAGTCTGGAAAGTCTTCAGTTTTCTGTCAACCATGACTTGAACCTGTTACCTCATTTTTTCTTGTAACACATAAACCTGGAATTTCTATGGCATAATGTTTTGATCAGACAATATATATGTGTGTGTTTGTTGCTTGTTAGTTAAAATTCCTATTTTTGTATTCAAACAAGTTT
This sequence comes from Acanthisitta chloris, assembly GCF_000695815.1. Classification (NCBI taxonomy): domain Eukaryota; kingdom Metazoa; phylum Chordata; class Aves; order Passeriformes; family Acanthisittidae; genus Acanthisitta; species Acanthisitta chloris. The sequence continues at coordinate 43,638 of NW_008678585.1, forward strand.
TTGATAGGGAATTTTGGCTCATTATCTTAGTGAAAATGGACTTCATTCAAATGATGCTTCTATCTTAGTTATGTTATTGTCTAGATAGGTTACTATTTAATAATGCTGCATGTAAATCCAATGCTGTACAAAAAAGAAAAACCAAAAATCTTGCTGCTAGTTCATGTTCTTTCACTGAGTTTTCATTAAAGGTTGTATGCAGAAATCTGTTCAGTAGATTTTTCACTGTGTGTGTTCTACCTACTCACTTCTACAAGCTTTAATATTGTAGTTGTGTTACAGTAGAGGTACTTTGTGAATCATACAGAACTGTTAACTTGACTTTAAGGAAAAGTTTTGAGCTGATAATGATTGTGATGTTTTGCAATTTGAATTTATGCTCAAATCCTAGTATCTGGATGTTCTTTATAAGGTTATGCATAGCTTCCTTTCCAAGTAGTCCCAGGGCATATTTTACTTGTTTTGAAACTACTGCTTTTGAATGTTATTTAACCTCATCACAGGAAAATTTGTTGTGTGAGGAAGCTCACAAGCTCTCTAATCCAAGCTCCTGCTCAAAGAACAGCTCTGAGATCAGATCAAGCTGCTCTAAGCTTTATCCACTTGGGTTTTGAAAACCTTCTAGAATGGGAACTGTAACAGGCGTTTTTGAAAAGGTTTCTGTATAACATAAAAGGCAGTAACTGTCTTCTCATTGCACAGTGCTATAATGAACTGTGACATTTCAGGGCACGCCAGAGGAATTCTGGTATATTCGATTGTTCTGTTGAAAAAGATTATTATTTCTTGAGTCACACTCAGAGAAGAAACTCAAAGGTGATATGTTCCTGCTGTCAGTGTAAGCAAAGAACTGGTTAATATAAAACTTAGATGTAGATCTTGACTTCCCCTCAGCCAACAGTTGTTTGATGTTGTTAAAGTCATAGCTGTGCTGTCTTCAGCCTCTTGTGCTCAAAGGGGAAGAGCATGGTGCTCTCTCCTCCCTCCCTGAAAATGCTTCCCGAGGCACTTCTCTGCCTAAGCTGCTGGGATCTAGCTCAAGTAGGGTCTCCTTCAAAATAAAAGTTTGTGCTAGTACATCATTGATTTGAAAGGAAAATTGTACATTGAGTGTTAAGTCTGACTTTGCTGATTTTGACAACTTCTGATAATTCTTTAAGGTATCTTTGGAATACATAGTAAACCATTTTCTTAAGCTGTCTCTAGTAAGAGTCTGCCTAAGCTGCTGGGATCTAGCTCAAGTAGGGTCTCCTTCAAAATAAAAGTTTGTGCTAGTACATCATTGATTTGAAAGGAAAATTGTACATTGAGTGTTAAGTCTGACTTTGCTGATTTTGACAACTTCTGATAATTCTTTAAGGTATCTTTGGAATACATAGTAAACCATTTTCTTAAGCTGTCTCTAGTAAGAGAAGGAGAGAGAGAGAGGAAGAATAGCCACGTTGTGTGTGTTGCTCAACTCTTCAACATTAAGAATCTCTGGAACTAATAGAGCTAATTTTAACAGCTAGGGGAATGGGTGAGAGCAAAAGCCTAAAAATAATCTATCACTTAAGAGAGTAATTTCACCATCTCCCTTGTGCACCTAGGCATGTTCTAATTTGGGACATGTGAATTGCCTACTTCCTGGTGTTTATTTAGTGAGAGCTCCAAGAGGTGATTCAGATGATGTGAGATGGGTGTTTGAAATTGGATGATATAAATACCATCCTCAGGGACAAATAAGCACACTTGAAACATACCTGTCAAGTACATTCTTGGAAGAGAAATATCATCCTTATGCAATTTATATTTAAAAAACCCCCAACCAAGCAACAAACAAAACCACACCAAAAAAAATACTACTCTTACTATATAATTTCCCCCCTTTAATCAAGTACATAAGACAAAAAAAAAGCAGCAAAAAAATCCCCCAAAACCTAAAAGGAAACTTACGTTGATTAAGGAATGAGCTTTCATTTTTTTAAGAAAGTAAATCCATTAGATTCAACCTATCCAAAGTGTGGGTGACATTAAAAGATTGTTAATACTTCAGGAACTGTAAACATTGGCTTTGTGAATTGGGATATGTGATACTTAACACTAAATCCGATTCAGTAGTGTAAGTGGTTCGGGTTGGCTTGTTTTTGTTGTGCCTATTATTTAGCAATCATTATTTCTGTTAATATTCCCAGAATATATTTGTTTTTGAAGTGTGTTAGTCATTTTAGGAAACTACTCTTACATGCAGTGACCTTTTCTTTGTCATTTTTAGGCAGTGGAGGAGCTAGTCTCATTATTCTAGATTTTCCCAGTAATTTACTTCAATAATTAGCTTTTTCTACTGTGCATTTTGGTACCAGTGTGAATGCTTGTTTAAATTTGTGAGCAGTGCCTGTGAGGCTTGGTTTGTGGTATGATTTGTACATATATTATTTAGAATCCTCTGGTTTTGGAGTTCTAAACTCAAACATGCAATCATCTTATCTAGAAACATTAAACCACAGTTTTAGAAGATCTTATGTAGACAGTTGATACCTCATATGTTTAGTCCTACTTCCATCAGTGGTTTTGATGTTGTTTACTGTCATCATAGGAAACCTTTCAAACAGTAAATAGGGATTAGGGATAAGGATTAGGATTAAGAGGACTGAAGCAGTTCCCTGACAAAGGCAGGCTCAGAAAGTTGGGGATGTTCCACCTGGAGAAGACAAGGTTGTGTGGAGACCTCACAGCAACTCTTCAGTATCTGAAGGAGCTACAGGGAAGCTGGAGAGGGACTCTATGTTAGGAGCTGCAGTGACAGGACAAGGAGTAATGGGTACAAAATCATAGAATCCACTGAGTTGGAAGAGACCTCCAATATCATCAA
>NW_008678586.1:0-27526 GCF_000695815.1 Acanthisitta chloris
ACAGCTCCATGCTGGTGTAATTGGTTTGTTTCACTCTGTCCCCTCTCACCCTCCCCTTGACTGGTTCTTACTGGGGTGAAGATGGAACCAGCAGAGCTTTGCCTTTGCCTCACAAACCTGGTTTGACTTCAGACATGTCCTGAGAGCCTTGTGGCTGCCTGAAGAGCTCCAACCCCAACCACAGGGGTCGGAGCTCTTCAGGCACATCCCGCTCAGACACTTCCATGTGCATCATGCCCAACCTCCAGCAGTGTCCGTGAAGAAAATGAGACCTTGTCCTCTCCTTTGTTTAAGATTTTGGGGCTGTGTGTCACTTTTATGAGTGTTCCCAGCTCACCACATGGTTCAACACCAACTCCAGACTCCATGTGGGTAAGTTCTTGTGGCCTTGGTTGGTTGGTTGGACCTGAGAGGTGCTTTGAGATTTGACCATGTTGTTCTCAGCCAACTTTCATTGCCTGCAGAGCTCAGGAATATTTAGATGCAGCCAGAGGACAATTCAGCTGCTGATTTGTTTCTACCATTGGAACATATTATTGGTTTCCATCAGAGTTGTGATATTTAAGCAACCCAAGAGCTTCTTTCCAACCAGTGGGTGAAACAGGGACTGTCCCAGGAAACATCCCTATGGATGTTTCATAGTACCATAGAATCTCCTCAGCTGAAAGGGACCCACAAGGCTCATCAAGTCCAACACCCTAAGAATCCCACCATGTGCTTTGGTTTGTGAGGGAATATGGAGCGTATCACAGCTCCACCCTGGAATGAGCTGCCTGAAGCTTCTTATTTAGCTAAAGAAGGGCAGAGCTGCTCTTTTCTCCTTGCTATTTCCATTCAATCCACACCAAGTGCTGCTGCTGCCATGGAATATTTATGAGCTGTTTGCAGAAATGTCAAGAAGAACCAGTGGTTGTATTAACACACCCTCAGAGCAGCAAGTTCTCCTCTGTGATCCTTAGTCCAAGTGCTTTCTGTAATAGTTCCAAGAGCTTACAAATCCCTGTGACATTTGCTTGTTTCCTGCCAAACAGTTGTTGGCTGTCCTGACACTGAGACAGGAATCAATCACTATCACTCATTAGTGTCTCCATCCTCCTTCTGGAATCACCACCAGGTTACCTGCAAGGCTCAGGCCCTTCCTGCATGCCAATTAGAGATCCAAGGAGATGCAGCAAGGCACGTTCCTCCCTCACCATGGCAAGTGGATATCAAGTTCACTTCCAGGCATAAGGACTGAATGTTCCCGTTGGCTTTGGGCAGTAAAAGTTGGAATTCTAAAGAGGTTTCCAAGGAAGGCTATTAAATTCTGCTAAATGCCTTTTTTTCTTGCTTCTCGCTGCCCTTCCCTTACTGCCAAAATGACCTTGCTGGGACTGTGGGATGACTCTGCTGAGGAGGAAGGAAAATCAGCTTGAGGAGTACCAAACAAGGTCTGGAAATGTGTTTAATCACCTGATTACTATGAGTTAGGGGTGAGGGTGAAAAGTACACTGGAATGTTTCACAGTATGTTAAGGGGTTGGAATGGAGCTTAGAGATCATCCAGCCCCAACCCCCTGCCCTGGGCAGGGACACCTCCCACCAGAACAGGTTGCTCAAGGCTTGATCCAACCTGGCTTTGAACACTGCCAGGGTTGGGGCAGCCACAGCCTCCCTGGGCAACCTGTGACAGTGTCTCACCACCCTCACAGGAAACAATTTGACCTTGGACCCGTCACCTCACTGGGAACCTGTTGGTGATCACAGGACCTTGTCCTGACCTAGGGATTGACTTCCTGGCTTCACCTTGGACCTGCCTCATTGCTGTGACATTGATGTGGTCCCTTGGCTGGGCCTGGCCACCATCTCCTGCTCTTGCTGTCTCCCTCAGGTCCTGTGGGACAGGCTGTGGCTGGCACCACTTTCCAGTGGTGGGATACTAATGAGTCCCTGCCTTGCCTTCCCTGAGGGATCAGCTCTGCTCCTGCTGCTCTGTGACACATCTTGTGGCATCATAAACCTCATGGACCCCGTGATCCAAAGGGTCCAGCAGAACAAAAGGCCACCCTGGTGGCCTGAAGCTTGTTCAGAGCTGCTAAATTTTGCTGCTTGCAAAGCCTTTTGTGGTGCTGGAACAATGTCTAAGGGGTGTCTAGTCAAGCTTTCTCCTTTCCAGGTTATTTCTGGTTTACTTGGGAAAGAAAATGAGGAGGAGACTGAGCTACAACCCATGTACCAAAGGCTGGATAGGAAGCATCTGGTGTGCCCAGGGGTTGTCATAGTGAAGCTGAGTGACACATAATAATGATGAATGCAGGAAGTTTCACCTTGATTTGGCTGCCTGGTTGAGCTTTGAAGTCAGGCTCTAATATTGTGGCAGCAGTTTATTGTGTGTGCTTCATTAAAAATACATCACAGGCTTTAGGGAGCCAGAAGGGACGTAAATTAGGTCATCTAGTCCAGCCTCCTGCTGCTCTGCCAGGGCTCTGATCTTCCTAATGACTCCAGCCCAGCCCTGACAGGTGCTCCTCTGGCTGCCAGTTGAAGCTCTGGGCTGACAGAGGGAACCAGGCTTCAGCCAAGATGATTTTGCTTTATAAACCTTTCAGCCTTCTTGTTAAATGGGTTTGTTTCATACACATACCTGGAAGGTGTTCCAGCTGCAAGGAGGGCAGCTGGGGCTCCTCTGAGGGGTTTGAGATCCAACTCATGCTTTGAGCTGGGCAGAATCAGCCACATGGAGCAATGTAGGTGTGACCAGGAGCTGCTCACTGGTGGGATGTCTTCTCCAGGACTGTCTTCTCTTCCCTTATGGTTTGTCCCAGCCTTTCTCCAGCTTTGCTTTCCCTCATGCTCCACTCAGGTGAGACTCATCTGCAATGCTGCCTCCTGCTCTGGGGTCCCCAACATCAGAAGGATTGGAGCTGCTGGAGCAGGTCCAAAGGATGCCATGGAGATGCTCCAGGGGCTGGAGCACCTCTGCCATGGAGCCAGGCTGGGAGAGCTGGGGGTGAGAAGAGAAGGCTTCAAGGAGACCTCAGAGCTCCTTCCAGTGTCTCAAAGGGCTCTAAGAGAGCTGCAGAGGGACTTGGGACAAGGGCCTGGAGGGACAGGACACAGGGAATGGCTTCCCACTGCCAGAGGGCAGGGAGAGATGGGATATTGGGAAGGAATTGTTCCCTCTGAGGGTGGTGAGGCACTGGCACATGTTGCCCAGAGCAGCTATGGCTGGTCCATCCCTGGGAGTGTTCCAGGAGGAGAAACAGCAGCAAAAAATGCAGGGGAGGGACCAGTGGGTTTTATCCTGAAAGACCATCACACCACAGGGTTGTTGCACTCTACCCTGAGATCTCCAGCCTTGTGGGGTGAAATCAGCCTGTGCCTCCCCTGAGAGCGTGGGGACACCTCTCTCCCTCCCTGCCCGGCAGGACTTGGAAAGCCCAAGCCTTCTTAGATAGCCTTCCCTGGACTTTGAGGCAGAAGAGACATATTTCAGCTTGCAGATGCTCCAGATTTTCCCTCAGCTTCCATGTCTCCCCCAGGGGAAGGAGCAGAGGCCTTCATTAGCTGTAATGATGTTGGGCTGGGGCCACAGGTCCTGTGCTGAGCTGAGCTGAGCACTCTGCCTTGACCTAGAAAACCCTCTTAATGTGCTCTTCATTCTGCAAGGCCCAATGGTCTGAGCTCATCACAAACCACATCCTTCAGCACCAGAGACACTGCAGCCAACTTAACTCCATTAGGGAATCACCAGACCCAGCTATTTAGAGACAGATTTTAATGGCTCCAGCAACAGGAGCAGAATAATATAGACCCAAAGGGCACTAATATGTTGTGAGGGGATAATTAGTGTCTCTTTTCACCCCCTCAGAGCCTCAGCAAAGTAATGCTGTTGTAAGGGACTCTCGCCTCCCATCCATCCCCTTCCTTACACCCCTTCCCTAAGGCTCATCTTTGGCAGAGAAGTTTACACATTTCCAAAGCATGTGAGTCTCAGAGGGGGTTTGGGGGCTTTTTTTGGGCATTTTTAGCTTTCCCCAACAGTTTTATTTTAAGACTATCCACCCCCTCTTCCCTGCTCAAGGGCTGCTTTGCCTTGAGGCCATTGGAGATGTGGTGCTGTCTCCTGGGTTTGAGGGGACATGAAGTCAGAGAATCAGAGAATCAGAGAATTTTAGGGGTTGGAATGGACCTTACAGATCATCTAGTCCCAACCCCCTGCCCTGGGCAGGGACACCTCCCACCAGAACTGGTTGCTCAAGGCTTTAGCCAACCTGGCTTTGAACACTGCCAGGGTTGGGGCAACCACAGCCTCCCTGGGCAACCTGTGCCAGTGTCCCACCATCCTCACAGGGAAAACTTCTGCCTAATCTCTAGCCTAAATCACAGAATCAAGGAGGGTCTGAGTGGGTAAAATGCCTTAAAAAGTGACAGCAGAAATGAGATTTAGGCACCAACTGCTGTGTTTCTATCCAGGACTCATCAAATAATACTCAGAGAATTCAAGTCCTGAACTGAGCAACAATCTGCATCTTTCCATATATATATTAATTTATAGATGGTTTCTTCTCTGCATTTAGCCTCATATCTCTGTACCAGTGGAATATATCAGGTCTGAGTCAATTTGGGGGGCATTTCCCCCCACAAGACAGGCAGTTGAGGCTGTCAAGCCTGGCTTGAGGGGCAACCTTGCAGTAAGTAGGGTGATGCTCTAGAGATAGGAATCCCAGAGCTGCCTCCCCATGTGGTCCTGCTGCAGCTTCCTTGCAAACATGCTTTTGCATGAGGAACTAAATGATCTCATGCTCTTCCCACGTGGTTTCACCTTACTCAACCTAGAGAGAACTCAGGGTGGAAGGACAGCTCTGGTCTCCTTTCCGCAGGCACTGTTTGATGTGTGGCCTCTCCCCCAACTCAGCCCTGCTCTGAATTCGAGCACTATAAATGGGCTGGAGCTTATTGCTATGGTATCTCAGAGCTTCCCAGCCAGGTTGGAATGTTTCTTAGACTGGTGGAAAACAGGGAGATTATTTTAACATTGTTGTAGGCAGTTTTGGAGGGGCTTGGAGAGCAGTTTGGAGAGCAGCATTAGAGGCTCCTGCCCTGTCACTTGCCTAAAACACATGGGATTTGGCTTGGCAGAGCACCAAAATGCCAAGAAGTTGCTCCCAATCTCTTCCCTTGCCATTTTCCTCCTGTTCTTGCTCAGGTGTCGAATTGAAATAACTTAAATGCAAAAGGACGGAGACAAAATAGATCATCCAAAAGGCTCCAAGGTCACATCTCTAATTGCCATGGTTGGTGCAGCCAAACTGAGAGCAAAGCTCTGACTTCAGTGGGTCTTGGTAGTACTTGACCTGTGGCAGCCTGAGGCTGAGTGTGGTGTCTGGGAACAATCTGGTGCATCCAGGATTGATAGAACCATCCCTCAGAGGTTCCAGCCAAGGCCCCAGAGCATGCCCTGCCCCACAGCCCATTCCCAACCACCCCCTCCATGGCCAGCTGGAAGGAATTTTGGGCTGAAAGTCACCCTGGGATGCCTAAAGAGAGGTACATGACCCAAAGAGCATGGGGAACATGGTGTTGGCCCAAGCAGAGTGGTGGCAGAAGGGCTGCAATGCCCCAGTTGGGCTTTGTGCTTCCAGCGCACCAGTAACACCAGTTGTGATGCTCAGGGAGATGCCAATAATGCCACAGCATCAAAATTCTTTGAGCTCACTAAGCACAGAGTATCAAAGGCAAAGCATCTTCCTACCAGTCCCATCCGTGGCTTAGACAGAAATTAACATTACCTTCCCTCGTCTGTCCTCAGTCCTCTGAAATCCTACCCCAATTTGGTGGCCTGGGACTAAATCCTACCCCAATATGATGGTCTAGAAATGACAGGCACAATATTCACCTTCCCCAGCTCCCTGTCATAGCTTGGTGCCTTCCCCAGTTTGATCCACCCTGTACCAAAGCAGCTAACACTCATTTGCTGGTGAGAAAACACATTTTAATTGAGCAGCCCTGCCTGCCCAGGAATTTAGCTAAGGCTGCAAAGCTCTTTGCTTTTATCTGGAAGTGCCATTCTGCCAGTCTGGATAGGTAGCTGCAAATTTCAGGTATATTTTTAGCTAATTGATAGGAAAGTTGAAAAGGACAAAGGCTTCAGTGTTGCCTTGAGATCCCCCCAGAAATGTCCTCATTCAGTGACAGCTTTGAGGTGGTTACTAAGGTTCTGGAGTGTGTTGTCACTTCCCAGCCCATTTGCCATGCATTAGGTAATGCCCAAGACTAATGGTTAAAAGCAGAATATGATGTCAGATCCCTTCAGAAGCCTTTCATGGGTTATATCTGTCAGGTCCATGCTGAGGGGGAACTTCAGTGCTGTGGAGCTCAGCTATTGTGTCAGTGTGTCCTGTTTTAGTCACACCACATGCAAAGGTCCTTAGGTCCTTGAACCTCAGCACAGCACTGAGGGAAAAATCACACCTCAAGGTCCTGGAAGTGTTCAAGGCCAAGTGTTCGCTGGAATGTTGCCCAGGGAGGTGGTGGTGTCAGGTCCATGCTGAGGGGGAACTTCAGTGCTGTGGAGCTCAGCTATTGTGTCAGTGTGTCCTGTTTTAGTCACACCACATGCAAAGGTCCTTAGGTCCTTGAACCTCAGCACAGCACTGAGGGAAAAATCACACCTCAAGGTCCTGGAAGTGTTCAAGGCCAAGTGTTCGCTGGAATGTTGCCCAGGGAGGTGGTGGAGTCACCTCACCAGGAGGTATTTAAGAGGTGTCTGGATCTGGTGCTGGAGGATCTGGTTTAGGGGTTACAGCAGTGTCAGGTTAATGGTTGGACCATCTTAAAGTCTTCCCCAACCTTGATGATTCTGTGATTCTAAGGTCTCATTGAACAGGGCTTGGAGCAACCTGGACTAGTGGAAGGTGTCTCTGCCCATGGCAGGAGGTGAATGAGGTGAGCTTTAAGACCCTTCTAACCTTCCAGCCTTCAACCATTCCATGATTTTATGGCTCTGGGAACTTGAGGCCACACAGGATTTCCCTGTGCCCTGAGGCCTGGCCCTGCAGAGCTCCTGCATTCTCAGGCACTGCTCTTCTTGAAGGAATTCTGGTGGTACACATGCAGCAGCACAACCTTTCTGCAAGGTTTTACCCTGCCCCTGCTGCTTTTTCCAGCACACCTCTATGCTCCTATCAGGATTATCCATGGGGAGAGATGAAATGAGCTTTGCAGGGACCATGCTTAGCAGATCCACTGCTGCCCTGTCCCAAAGTCATCCTGCCTCTGCTCCTGACAGTGTTGCAGCATCAAGTGATGCCTGATGGATCCCTGCACAGCCTTGGAGTGGTTCCTTCCTGCTGTGCAGCTCCACTCTGGCTGTCCTGCACACCCACCAGGGTGCAGGGATGAAGGCAGCTCTGATGGTCTTCCTCTGACAGCCTTGTCTGGGCAACTTGCAATTAATTCTCCCTCCTGTCCACTCTTTGGAGGTGGAACCGCAGGCTGTGTGAGTGCTTGGCAGCAGTCCAGGAGGATTTCAGTGTGTCAGGCTGAATAGGAGGTTTTTAGGGTTGGGTTTTTTTTTTTCTCATCAAACTCAGCTCCAAACAAACCTTTAATTAATTCCTCCCCAAAGTTCTGCTGAGCTTGTGGCCTCAAATCCCTCTGGGAGGCTAATTAACCTGAGCCTCTCCCTCCATGCTCCTTCCTGGTGATTGTCAGTTTGCACTTGTTGAATCTTTAATGCCTTTCCCTGGTGCAACAATCTGCTCCTGTTCCCCAGACACCTTCGCCCCCAGAGCACAGGCTACACTTCTGTTCTGCCTCTCTGAGCTCATGCCACAGCTGCTTGGAGAGCAGCACAGCTCCCACTCCTCTGCAGCAACATTTCACTTGATTCACAATTTCCCCTTATCCTTGGGAAAGGAAATTGCTCAGGAGTTGCAGTTTTCCACTCAAGATTCCATTTGGTAAAAGCTGTTGGGTTTGGGGTTTTTATCTGTGAAAGCCACAGTGTTGTGGAACAGAGAAATCTGGAATAGTTTGAGTTGGAAGGATCTTAAAACTCGTGTCATCTCACCCCTGCCATGGGCAGGGACACCTTCCACTAGCCCAAATTGCTCCAAGCCCTGTCCAACCTGCCCTGAAACACTTCCAGGGATGGAGCAGCCACAGCTGCTCTGGGCAACCTGTGCCAGTGCCTCAGCACCCTCACAGGGAGGAATTGCTTCCTAATATCTAATCTAAACCCACTCTCTTTGGATTTGAGGCCATTGCCTCTTGTTCTATCATAAACTGAAACCTGAGTTCCTGTCTTGAAGTTCTCTCTCATCTCACAATGCTCTAAATACATGGAGTGAACATAAAATTCAGATCACATAGTGTGGTGTTACAGGTGCTACAGATCCATAAGGAAAGAGCCATGACATGGGCACCTTCCCTGGAACAATAGGAGTATGGATGGCTACAAACCCTTAGGACAACATTTTTAACCTCCATTTTTGCCTGAGGTAGGGAATGACAAGACATTGAGCAAGAACACTAACACAGGATGCCCTGGGAGGCTGTGGCTGCCCCAACTCTGGCAGTGTTCAAAGCCAGGTTGGCTAAAAGCTTGAGCAACCTGTTCTGGTGAGAGGTGTCCCTGCTCAGGACGGGGGTTTGGGGCTGGATGATCTCTAAGCTCCATTCCAACCCCTTAACATACTGTGAAACATCCCTGGCTGAAGCTGTGTACCAGAACATACAGTTTTAAACCGGTTTCTGCTCCATGGCGGGTTATAAATGTCTTGTGAGGGACTTATGTGACATCAGGCACAACTTGTTCAGCTTTGAGCTTAGAACTGGACCTTCACTCTGCCACATCAGCACATGCATGGAAAGAACCTGCCATTTATATGGAGGTTTTCAGCACAGGCAGTATCAGGTGTGTGCCTGGAAAGGAAAGTGCAAGTGCCTCTAAAAGTGGCATTTTAGTAGAAATATCATATTTTATAGGAACAGTTCATGCAGCCTTAGAGGCAATCATCCTCCCTTAGGTACAGAGGTGCAGGAGGAATAGGTCTGGCTACAGCCATTGCCACAGAGTTTAATAAAATGTAGTGTCATGGTATGTTGAGGGGTTGGAATGGAGTTTAGAGCTCATCTAGCCCCAACCCCCTGCCCTGGGCAGAGACACCTCCCACCAGAACAGATTGCTCAATGCTTCAGCCAACCTGGCTTTGAACACTGCCAGGCTTGGGGCAACAAACCTCATGTGTATAGTAAAACTAGTGTCTGAGCCATTTTTGCAGGCTGTGGAGCTAAGGAAAGGAAGCTGAGGGCAGAGGAGATGGGAATGCTCTGGGGTGCTGGGCTGGCTTCAGAGGCAAAGCTCTGCACCAAGTGCTGAACTAATGATACAGCTAAAGAGGGAGCTGAGATGGCAGAGGAATCCTGAGATCAGAAGGAAGATAAGGAGATGTAAACATCTCCAATCCCTACAATAGGGGCATTTTTTTCCTCTCCAAGTACTGAAAAGAAAAGAAGACTCTATCCAGCAGCCCTGAAGCTGCTTGGGGGTGAGACAGCAGCCCCAAGCCCTCAGAGAGAGGGGGATTTATTTAGAAGGCAACCACAGGCAAATATGGGCTTTTTTTTCTCTTGCCATGCTTTTTGATGAGGAATATTGCTGGAATCAGCTCAGGGGAAGGAGGCTTTGATCAGGCTTTCGTTGAGCAAAAAAAGCTGCTTTGAATTCTGCTGCAAAGCAAAGCCCAGGAGAGGCTCTGTGAGGGATGCTCACATTGGTGTAGAGGCCTCTGAGCAGGTCTGGGATTGCCAGAGACAGTGATTGTCCTCTGCTCACATCCTGCACTTAAAATAGATATGGGCAAGGGAGCACTGATGGTACAGAATCATAGCTATACACACTGGTTTAGGTGGGAAAGGACCTTGAAGCTCATCCTGTTCCACTCCTGCCATGGGCAGGGACAACTTCCACTCGCCCAGGTTACTCCAAATCCCATCCAACCTGGACTGGAACACTCCCAGGGATGGAGCAGCCGCAGCTTCTCTGGACAACCTGTGCCAGTGCCTCACCACCCTCACAGGGAAAGATTCCTTCCCAATATCCCATCTATTCCTGCCCTCTGGCAGTGGGAAGCCATTCCCTGTATCTTATCCCTCCAGGCTCTTGCCCCAAGTCCCTCTGCAGCTCTCTTGGAACCCCTTTAAGCATTGGAAGGGGCTATAAGGTGTCCTTGAGCTTTTCTTCTCCAGGCTGAACACCTCCAGGTCTCCCAGCCTGTCAGATCCTCACAGTGCTCCTGATAAGCTGAGAAATAAAAGGTATTTATCCAAGTCTGAGCTGATCCTTGCAGGGGAATCCAGAGCACGAGGGACTTTTCCTGTGAGGGTGGTGAGACACTGGCACAGGTTGCCCAGGGGGGCTGTGGCTGGCCCAAGCCTGGGAGAGTTCAACAAACCTTGAACAACCTGCTCTGGTGGGAGGTGTCCCTGCCCACAGCAGTGGGTTGGATGATCTCTAAGCTCCATTCCAACCCCTTAACATACTATGATAAGAAACAAGTGGACATGACACTTCATGCTATGGTTTAGGGGCCATGGGGGGATTGGTCAGAGGTTGGACTTGATGAACTTGGAGGTCTTATCCAGCCTTAAGGATTCCATGATTCTGTGCCATTCCTTGTGGTGTTGCAGGCAGCTGAGCTAGATCACCAACTTCTTCCTCACCTCTCTATGACATCCTTTAGTTGATCCAAGATTGTCTTGCTGCTTGAAGGTGTGAGGAGAGAAGCAAGAAGGGACACAGCACAGAGTTCAAGAATTGCAGCCCTATGAGTGCCTTGGCTTCAACCTCTGCTGACTCTCTTCTCTGTCTCTAAACTCAGCTCTTCCAAAGTCTCCTTGGAGTGCCTCTTGTGCCAGGGCCCTGCTGTGTCCCCAGGCTGTCCATGCCCACAGTTTTCCCCCCTCCAAAGCACTCAGCCTCCTGCCTTTGTTCTCCTTTCATCTCCCTTTATCATCTGGAGCCAGGCAGCACTTCCAGCCCAGCAATTAACAGTTGCAATTAAGAGTTGCCGAGGTAGGTGTTTCCCCTCCGAAGGGACCTGATGTTTTCCATGCTGAGCAGGAGAGAGATTCCCACTGAGGGAGCTAATTTGTGCTGATGAGGAAATGCAGCTCAGTGTTGTCCTTGCTGGAATCTGGTGAGCTCAGGCTAAAAAGTTGCAAAGTATGAAATCAGGTTATTTTTTTTCCTCCTGACAAGCCCAAAATTCCTGTCCAAAAAATGAAAGTATATAAATTAGAGGTGATTTTTGCAGTCTGAGCCCTTCAGAGCTGCTAAGCAGGTGAGAAAATCAGGCAAATAATGAAGATAAACAATTCCCCAGTGAAGAACTCTTCTCCCACAGCCATCTGAAGGCAAAGGTTGGGATGGGAGAGGATATTAGCGTTGTCCACAAAATGCAGCCCCAGAAGTAGCACAGCTAAGTAAATACTGCATCCAAATGTGTTTGTGGAGCCTCTCAAACCCTTTAGTGAATGATCAAATGGTAGAAGCTGGGAAATAATAGGAAAAGATGAGCTGGTCCCAAATGGCAAAACAGATCTGCAAATATCTAATCAACCCAGGGAGTGTTTTCCCTGACTTTTAGCTTCAACATGTTTCTAGTGGCCAATAACGACATTTGATGTCTTGTGCAGTGAGTTCTAGGATGAAATTAAGAGGGAAAATGTGTATTTTTCCAAATCAGCCTCTCTCTCAGTACCTGCAGGGGAAAATATAGTTAGGTCTCTCTCTGCTTGTTGCTCAAAGTGATCTAATGTTGCAACAAGCCAAGCAAAGCCTCCAACACTGTGTGGCTGGTGATGAGAAATGATTAATCTAATCCCTACTGGAATAGCTTCCCAGGCATCCCCAGGACAACAGGATGAATTGTACCCTCCATGGAGATGCAGCAGTGTGCAAATAAAGCAAGGAAGAAAGCAGGAAGGGTTATTGATGGAGATTATTTCTCCCTTTCCTTGATCAGATCAGTTTTATCTCAGTGTAAAAATGAATTCTGGGTGGTAATGTGGTGTCTGGGAGTTGTATTTCTTCTGCTTATTGGGATCAGGACGTTATTACTTTGCATAAATTATTTAGGGGAATTAGACATGCTGCTGGTTGTTGGTGTGGGGAGGGGTGGGGAGCTGAGAGCCAGCAGAAAGCTGCATTTTGGGGAGTTGTCTTGGAAAAAGAGCTCTTGGGAATGTGAATGCCAGTGAGTGGCATCACCCTATATACCACAATATACTCCTGGATGGAAGCCAGGAGGGACTGGGGGTCTATGATGCCTCAGCACTGCTGAAACTCCACAGGCTTCTGTGAGGGACCTCAGAGTAGCCAAGGAGGGTAGGGGATCACCTTCCCCCTGTCCAGATACAGAGTTTCTCCTACAACACTTGATTGTGAGACACTGGCACAGGTTGCCCAGGGAGGCTGTGGCTGCCCCCAGCCTGGCAGTGTTCAAAGAAAGTTTGGCTAAAGCCTTGAGCAACCTGTTGTGGTGGGAGGTGTCCCTGCCCAGGGCAGGGGGTTGGGGCTGGATGATCTCTAATCTCTATTCCAACCCCTGAACATACTATGAAACTGTGAACCCATTTGAGCAAGGCCAGAGGAGGCCACAAAGCTGCTGAGACCACTGGAGCACCTTTCCTACGAGGACAAGCTAGGAGAAATGGGGCTTCTTTACCCACTGAGTGGTCCACCCATCAAATCCATATCTCTCCAATTTAGAGACAAGGATGTCATGCAGGATAGTGTCAAACACTTTGCATAAGTCCAGGTAGATGATATCATTTGCTCTGCCCCTATCCACAAATACAGTCGCCCCATCATAGAAGGCCACCAAATTTGTCAGGCATGACTTGCCCCTGGTAAAGCCACGTTGGTTATTACCAATCATTTGCTTTTCATGTGCCTAAGTATAGCTTCTAGGAGAATGTTTCATGATCTTTCCAGGCACAGAGGTGAGACTGACTGATCAATAGTTTCCTGATTTTTCTGCTTCTCTGTTTTTAAAAATGGGGGTTATATTTCCCTTTTTCCAGTCCTCAGGGACTTCAGCTGACTGCCATGAGTTCTCAAAAGTTATAGAAGCCTGGGAAGCAGGGAGGGAACTGCCCAGGTGCTCTGTAACTTGCTCTTCTCCACTGCCAAGGGAAGAGTGGAGTCCCCTGGCCAAAGTCACACTGCACTGGGGGTGGAAAATACAGAGCAGTGGAGAAAAAGTGATATGAGGAACTAGTAGGTTCTTTCTCAAAGCACACAGGAGTCACTTCAAATATTCCTCTTATCTTGCTGATGAGGATGGGAAGGAGTCACTTTCTTGCCCCATGGAGTGGTGTCATTCCCCATGGGCAATCTCAGGCAGCAAACCACCCCTCAGGCTGCGCAGCCCCAGCACAGAGCTGCCCAGCAGCCTCTCCTCCCAGCTGCTCTGGGAGGTCTTTCTACAGCCCAAATCCATTTGACTTCTTCACAGCTGAGCTGGGATGAGGTCCAGGAGTCTTAAACCACTGGAGAGATGGCAGGACAACTTACACAGGAACTGAGGGTACTGGGTTTGTTCAGCATGGAGAAGAGACTGAGGGGAGAGCTCAGACAGTTGAAGGAGAGGATTGTCTCACTCCACTCTGTGCTGGTGAGGCCTCACCTCCAGTCCCGGGGGCAGGTTTGGGTGCCACAATATAAGAAGGATCCAAAGCTGTTAGAGAGTGTCCAAAGGAGAGACATGAGGATGGAGAAGGGTCAGGAGGGGAAACCACATGAGAAGTGGCTGAGGGCTCTTGGCTTGTTCAGCTGGAGAAGAGGAAGCTGAGGGCAGAGCTCATCAGGGTCTGCAGCTTCCTCAGGAGGGGCAGTGGAGGGACAGCACCATCTCTGCTCTCTGACCAGTGACAGGACATGGAACAACTGGAGCTGTGTCGGAGGAGGGTTAGGTTGGTTATTAGGGGAAGGTTCTTCTCCCAGAGGGTGTTTGGGCACTGGAACAGCTCCCCAGGGCAGTGGTCACACCCCTAAGTCTGACAGAGCTCAAGAAGTGTTTGGCCAATGCTCTCAGGCACAGGGTGGATTGTTGGGGTGTCCTGCCCAGGGCAGGGTTGGACTGATGATCCTTGTGGGTCCTTCCAGCTCAGGAGATTCTATGATTGTATGAATGATATCATCTGAACCCATCAGACACAAGGCCCAAACAGCACAGATACAACTTGTGCTATGAGAAATGGTACAGCCTTGACCCCACAAATGCCTTGGAGATGACTAGAGTTCACAACCTCATGGAAGCTCACTCTAATCTAAGGAAACTAAGATGGTGATCAGCAGGCAAAAATGTATTCCTAGGGAATAAATCATCAACTGGATAGAAAGAAGTGGTGTGATCTCTGCAAACAATAACAGGGAGAACAAGATAAACTGCTGCATCCAGAGCTGATATCCACATTGTTTAAACGTTGTCAAGCTGGCAAAGGTAGACAAAGCCTTGAAAGGCTGAGGAAAGGCTTGGAAAGTTGTCTGAGTGTGCCAAACAGAAGGAGCTCCAGCTTGCAGCTTATTCAAGTGAAGTTTATGAATAGTCCCAGCACACAAATCCCCCCAGAGGGTGCAGATTGCTGATAGCAAAACAATGGCTAATTTTGCAGATAAGGCCAGATCAAGATGCACTGGTAGGAAATTGCAGGCATGGAAGGCTGAGCCTGGCAGTGACTCACAGCCTCAAACTCGGATAGCATTAACCATTTCAAAAGTAGAGAGTTTAGAACCTCTAAAAATGGACCTCTGTGGAGTCCAGGTTGAATCGTGCATAGACATCAAAACCCTGAGGTTGCCCAAGGCCCAAAGCAGCAGCTTTTTTAAGCAGCAACCCGAGAGGCATTTCAGGAGTGCAGTTGAGGGTGTGTGTTCCTGATTTACACCCTGAGGCATGGCCACCACCCACGTTTTGCTGGGTGTTACCTTGGGGGACCTCAGTTTGCTCAAAGCAGGAGGAAATGCTAAGCCCTAAGGTGCCATTTGAGGCACAAATAGCAAGGTCAGGCTGTGTGGGATGTCAGGCCTGGATGGGACTGCTGCTCTCCCTCCGGATCCCAAATATTCCCTGCTCACTGGGTGTATCCTGCTGGCAGCATTTTACAAACCAGAAGGAATTAGCTCCTGATCCTAGATATGAAATCAAGGGCAACCAAAGACCAAAGTTGCTCATGTCAGTCTTACTATTCCAAGGGGTAATTTGATTCCACAGCTTGTCCCCTTCCATGGAGACAGAAATGACACCAATAACCATCAGGGACATGATGGAAACCACTGGAAATCACCTCCAAAATGACCAGTGAACTCACCTGGTTTCCGGGCTCTGAGCTCACCCTGCAGCTCAGGGGGAGTTTGACATCACCATCGCCCCCAAGTCCTTCTCCCAGAGCTCCTCTCAGTGACTTCTCCCCCAGCCTAGAGCTGTGTCTGGACAAGGACACCTAGGACAAGGCTACCCAGTGGAGCACTGCTCCATCTCCACCCTCCCAGGCCCAGGGAGATGGTGTGTACATTGGGGAGGGAAGGCAACAACATGAGAATGCAGAAAGCATCGCCACACTAGGAAACAAATCCCCAGGAGGTCTCTCAGAAACTGCAAATATTGAATTAGCCACAGCTTTGGGCCAGAATCTGTTATTATTGGGTCACCTGTGAAATCAGTCTAATTGGGACCAGCCCTTAATAGAGGTGCTAGGCTCTCTTTCAGCTCCTCTGAGGATGACTCTTTCTTTCCTGGAAACATCAATGCTGTGACGTGGGGCTGTGCTTGGGTTTCATTTCTCTTCACTAACCTCAGCAGCAAATCAGCCTTTCTGTGAATCAACAAGGCAGATCCATTCTCTGAATCCCAGCCCCATCCCTTCCTTCTTCAGGGAAGAGAGCTCTGAGGATAATTAACTTTCCTGCTTCCTGTAAAATCCCTTGGTTTTGTGGGCCCTGGATGGCAGGAGCTGCAGCACTGTGTGTGTGGTGGTGACGGCTCAGATCTTACACCTCCTTCTGCTGTTGTTGCAGATGGAGGGCAAAACTGCTTTGGCTGATTGGCACGAGCAGGAGATGCAGGGAATTGGTTTCTTGCTTTGGCCAGTGATCCAGAAACAAATAATTGTTGGAGGCTGCCCCAAAAAGTCCAACTTGACAGAGATTTTGGTCGAGGGAAACTGTTTCCATTGGGTTCAAATGGCAAATGAAACAATTGCTCTGACAAGAAGTGGATTGCTTTGGCTTGGGGGAGTTGCTTCTGGTCTGATTTACAGCAGGGAGGGAGGCTTGCTCTGTAGATGCTCAGCTGGTGCTGGAGCTGGGATGGGGAACATAGCACTGGGCTCTGGGCACAACCTCCATTGAGCTATGGAGCAACAATCACACTCATGGGCTGGGATGGATTGTGTAGCAAAGACCCTAAAGCTCATCTCATTCCTCCCTGCAGGGACACCTCCCACTAGCCCAGGTTGCTCAAAGCCCTATCCAACTTGGCCTGAACTCTTCCAGACATATGGAGTCAGGAAAGACAGGACCTGACCCTCCTGAACTCCCCCTTCAATGCAGTGAGGCAGAGCTCCCTCCTGGGTCAGAGTGATTGGGATCCTGGCAGGATTCAGCTGCTTGAACACTGATGCAGAGTGGAGATGTCTCCATCTGAGTAATCATCTTGAGTCCCATTATGGTCAACAGTGAGAAATCATCTCTGCCAGGAAGGCATCAATCTTGCTATCAGGGAGATCTCTAAGTAGGCAAAAGCAGTGACTTGCATGCTGAAACCTCTACTTTCTCTCTAGCTTGGCTGCATGTGCTCAGGCTGGGGGAGGATAAATTTGGGCTTATCAATTTCTCTTTTCCTTGCTCCTCCTCCAGTTTCCACTTTACTCCTGAAACACCAGTGCAGGACTGGAAGAGCACTGGTGAACACCCTGCCCTGGGCTGAGGTGTGAGGGGCACAGTTCACCCACAGACACCCTGGGGGCTGCACACACAGCACATCTTCCACCTGCAGGGCCATGGACACACACCCCAGTGTGATACCTTCATCTTCTCAGGGCTCCTCTGGCCTTGCTACAGCATTTCCATGTCCTTCTGCTGTTGGGGCCAGCAGAGCTGTGTGCAGGACTCCAGGTGGGCCTCAGTATCCCAGGTCTGGGTTGGTTTCTGAGCTCACCCTACAGTTCAGGGGGAGTTTGGCATCACCATCACCCCCAAGTCCTTCTCCCACAGCTGCTCTCAGTGACTTCTCCCCCAGCCTATAGATGTGCCTGGACAAGGACACTTGGTGGAGCACTGCTCCATCTCCATCCCCCAAGCCCAGGGAGATGGTGAGTACATTGTAGAGGGAAGGCAACAACATGACCAGGAGTAAGGCACTGCCACACTGGGAACCTCCTTTGTGCCCTGTGGAGGCACAACCCACACATGGCCCAGCAGCAGCAAATGACAAGGTATTAAACATGCCAATTTTCCAGTGTGGCAAAGGCTTTTCCAGGAATAAATATCTGAGGTTGGAGAATGTCCCTTCATGTGTCCTTTAGTTTCCAGCACTGACTGCAGATTTCAGCACGAAAGGACTTTGCACTTGAAAGGAAGCAAAAAGAGATTGTGAGTAATTTGCTGACTAAGTATTTATGAAAATAGATTGTAGCAATAAAAGACAAAAGTTCCTCAAATTAGGATGCAAATTGTAGAGCTAGAAAACATAAAAGGAGAAGTTCTGGTGGCAACTTTAACTCTGTCTGAGCTTGTGGCTAAACCTAGATTTTTCCACAGAGTGAGAGAAGTGAATTCCAAGCTAAACTGAGATTTTTGGGCAACCAGAAACACAAAGAATTTCTAGTTTAAAGTGAAAATGACTTTGACAAACCACAACATTTCAATTTCAAACTGGGACATCCTGTTTTCCCCTCTCTATTAATGAACCTCAACTCTCCCAAGCACAATGACAGCAGAGCAGAACCTGTGCCACTGCCCAAGTGTCTTTACTAAGAGCTACAAACCCAAATATGGACGTGTAAAACATTTTGTTGTTAGCACATTTTCATTTTCACTGACTTAGAAGCATTCCTAATAAATTCCCTCTCTAATATTCTTCCTCCTTGATATGATCATTTCCTCTTGATTTTAAGGCTGTGGAATGAAGGAGAAAGAGCTGCTATTTCCCCTGTAACCTTTGCATTGGTTCTACCCTGACTTCCATTTGCTGCAGAACATGCAGATTGCAGGAGCAGAAGGGATTTTTTTTCCATTTATTTTCATAATTTCATGTTTGTTTTAGCAAAAAAAAAAAAAAAAAAAGAAAAGAAAAAAAGGAAGGGAGGCAAAGCTGCCAGGGCTGAATCATGCAGCAAGCTTCAATCTCACCACGACTGGGGGAGGCAAGGAAGCTTTGGCATCTTTGCTGCAGAGCTAATTTGCATTGAGGAGGATCTTTACCCTTCACAGCTAAAAAAGATGAAGTGCTAACTTCGAAAGTGACATTTTGGAATCTGTGAGGAGGTTCTCAGGCTGCTGGAGCTGTGTTTAATGCTCTGGGGCTTTTATTCAGGCAGGGATGGCAAATTTGGCCAGAGAAATTAGTGCTGGGGGGGAAGGTGGGGGATAATTCAGGAAGAGATTTTTAACCCCACAATCGAGGGGGTAAGAAAGGCCACAACTCTGGGAAAAGTCTTTCAATTTGTACTTTGGGTACAAATTGCAAGAGGGGAAATTGAGATGAGATCTTAGGCAGAAGTTTTCCCTGTGAGGGTGGTGAGACACTGGCACAGGTTGCCCAGAGAGGCTGTGGCTGCCCCAAGCCTGGCAGTGTTTAAAGCCTTGAGCAACCTGTTCTGGTGGGAGGTGTCCTTGCCCAGGGACTAGATGATCCCTAAGCTCCATTCCAACCTCTAAAATCTTATGAAAACCGGGAGATAAAGGCACTGACCACCAAGGCACATGTTCCTCAACACTGTTATGCCAATAGCTCCTTGTCCCCCACCCAATGGCCTTGATCAGCTCTCTTGGCTCAAACCAAGAAGGACAGAAAGCTGCATTTACCCCCAGGGTGGGAAATGCTATGTGTCTGCAGCTGAGGCTGTTCCACAGCTCAATTCCTCAATGGTAGGACATTTTGCTGCTTCTCTGTAAAAGCCAAAGGTCCTTCAGCTGGATCAGGGCTGTCCCAAGCACAAAGCTGTGCTGGGAATGGCTGGAAAGCAGCTCTGAGGAGAAGGACTTGAGGGGTCATGGTCAGTGAGAGGCTGGACATGCCCCATCCCAGAAACCAACCTTGTGCTGGGCTGATCCCCACAGCAAGTGAGAGGAGGATTCTGCCCCTCTGCCCCACTCAGGTGAAACCTCACCTGCAGTGCTACCTCCAGCTCCAGGGTCAGCAGCACAGGAAGGATGTGGAGCTGCTGGACAGAGTCCAGATAAGTCCATGGTGATGCCCTGAGGGCTGAACTACCTCTGCCATGGAGCCAGGTTGGAACAGCTGGAGGTGTTCAGTCTGGAGAAGAGAAACTCCTCCATTTCTCAGCAGGTTTCTGGCTGGGCTCTCCTTCTCAGGGCTATTTGCTGCTGAAGGACTGAGCAGAATTGAGGATTAGCCAAGGCTTTGTGTTGTTCTGCTTGTTTTTTTTCCATGAGACCAAATGCCCAAGCAAGTGATAGGATGTCCCAGTGAGGAGCCATGAAAACAGCCCCTTCATCTGGCCTTTGCAGCCTGCTGGGACAGCCTCAAGCAGCCATGCATGAAAGCAGCAGCACATATCATCTGCCTGGATTTCCTCCCAGTCTCTGGTGACCAGGCTTGAAGACCAAGCATATGGCAGACAGGAGCTGTTGAAAGGGTTTAAGGAGTCCTGTGTAGTTCTCTTTTAGTTTGGATTTGGTTTTTGTTAGGAACTGCAGGGACAGGACAAGGAGCAATGGGGAGAAACTGCAAGAGAGAAACTGAGATAGATCTTAGGCAGAAGTTTTCCCTGTGAGGGTGGTGAGACACTGGCACAGGTTGCCCAGGGAGGCTGTGGCTGCCCCAACCCTGGCAGTGTTCCAAGCCAGGTTGGCTAAAGCCTTGAGCAACCTGTTCTGGTGGGAGGTGTCCGTGCCCAGGGCAGGGGGTTGGGGCTGAATCATCTGTAAGCTTCATTCCAACCTCTTATCATACCATAAAACTATGGAAGATGCAGAGTTTGGTAGGGGGAGAATACTCAGTGAAGTAAATCCACTACTCAAATCACATGACATGTTTCTGCCTTGAACACTCCCAAGGATGGAGCAGCCACAGCTTCTTTGGGCAACCTGTGCCAGTGTCTCATAGGGAAAAATTCATTCCTAATATCCCACCTAACTGTGCCCTCTGGCAGTGGGAAGCCATTCCCCCTTGTCCTGTCCTTCCAGGCCCTTGTAAATAGTCTCTCTTCATCCTTCTTTCTCAGAGCAACCTGCCAGGAGCTGAAGGGGCTCCAGGGAAGCTGCAGAGGGACTCTTGGGTAGGAACTGCAGGGACAGGACCAGGAGGAATGGGGAGAAATTGCTAGATGGAAATTGAGATTTGATCTTAGGCAGAAGTTTTCTCTGTGAGGGTGGTGAGACACTGGCACAGGTTGCCCAGGGAGGCTGTGTCTGCCCCAGTCCTAGCTAAAGCCTTGAGCAACCTGTTCTGGTGGGAGGTGTCCCTGCCCAGGGCAGGGGTTGGGGCTGGATGATCTCTAAACTCCATTCCAACTCCTTAACACACTCTCATTCTATAAGGTCTTTCCTGAGCCTCCTCTTCTTTAGGCTGAGCCCTCACAGCTCCCTCAGCATCTCCTAATAGCACTTTTGTTCCAAACCCCTCACCAGTTTTACTGCCCTTCCCTGGACACACTCCAGCAACTCAATGGGGCCCTGAACTGGACACAACGCTTGAAGTGTGACCTCACTAGTGCCAAGTACCTCCAACTGAACCTGTGAACCTGTGCTGATCCCTGTAAAGCCCCTGCAGAACCTCATTAGCAAGCACAGCACATTGCCCACCACAGCAGCATCGTGGGGATGTCAGCTCAGCTGCTTAGCTTTGGAACAAATAAACCATGGTTCATTATGCTTTACATGAATCCACCTCTCCGGTGCTTTTAAGTCCTTGGGAAATTGGCACTTGCTATTTGCTTTTTGCTCATGCAGCACCTAATTTTCCTATTATAAATTGGTGTTGGAGCCCCTGGACATGAAGCCTGAGGCCAAAACTGGCTGTACAGGGCAAGGGGCTCCCAGCTGACCACATCTTTGCCTCTGGCAGAGCTTCCTTGCAAACCCTTTTGTTTCAGCATGGAAGTGTCAGCATTTTCCTCAGCATCATCTGCCTTTTCATCACAAATTGAGGAGGATTTTGCTCTTAGAAAAAGTCAAATTAAGAAATGAATAAACAGGTCCTTTGATGTTAAGGAAAGCTGAGAGGTTGCATGTGGAGAAGTTATGTGGGTTCTTCCTGCTAAGGGCTTCTTCATCCATTGCCTCTGTGTCCTGGGAGCTCAGTCTGGGTATTAGTCTTCACCTGGAGAAGAGAAGGCTCAGAGGGAACCTTATCACCCTCTATAACTACCTGACAGGACGTTGGAGTCAGGTGGGGATTGGTCTCTTCTCCCAGACAAGTGACAGGATGAGAGGACATAGTCTCAAGATGAATCAGGGAAGGTTTAGGTTAGCCATTAGGGAGAATTTCTTCCCAAAAAGGGTGATTAGACACTGGAACGTGCTGCCCAGGGAGGTGGTGGAGTCACCAGCCCTGGAGGTGTTTAAGAAGCAATTGGACATGGCACTTACTGAGCTGATCTAGTTGCATTGGTGGTGGTAGGACTTGATCTCAGAGGGCTTTTCCAACCTTGATTCTGTGAGAATAGGGCCAGACTGTAGTGCACAGATGAGGCAAACCTCTGAAAAGCCTAAAAGCTGCTTGTTGCAGCTCTCCTGGTGGTGTCCATAGTGCAAAATGGTGTGGTGTTTACTAGGAATAACTAACACAGCCGATGTGTCAGAACACCCCATGGCCAAGCCTTGCCAATCAAAAATTTATGAGGTGCCATCAATTATTCTATGCACAGAGCAGTGCTCACAGCTTCAGAGCAAAAGCAGCTCCTTCAGGCCTCTTCCATTAAGATGCAGCTAATTTGCTAATGATCAATATTTGAGGGAGACTTTCACTCATTAGAGCTGCAAGTCCCAATAACTCTGGGAAGGCCACGTGCCTCAGTGTAGCCCAGGTGAGACTTTCAGCAGGCTCAGGAAAGAAGAAATGAGGGGGAAAAAAACAAGAAGGAAAACAGCTAGGAGGGGATAAAGCCCAAGAAGTACTTAATGACCTCTTCAGGGACTCCAAGCATTTCAGAACAGATTCAACAGCAATTGCTGTGATGTGCAGGAAGGAGCTGAGGGGGGATGGGAACAGGGTGGCACTTGCAATGAGGAGAGAAAGGCAAGTGTTTTCTGCCCAAACTGCTTCTGGATGGAAAGTTGGATTCTTGAGTAAAGCAAATTGATTGTAGAAAGCACCTGATTCCTGAAGGGATGGAAAATCATCTTTTCACCTGAAATTTTTAGGCAGAGAGAACTGGAGAGATTTGATGTAGTGTCAACTCCAAGAATTAAGCCTATCTGCCACAAAAAAAAAGCCAATACTGGCTGGTTAATAATTCCCCAGTTAAACTCTATTTTGGTGAAGAATTGAGTCATTTTTACTAAACCACTTCTTTTTCTTACATACTATGATACTATGAAACCTGATCTAGTGAGTGGTATCCCTGCCCATGGCAAGGGGTTGGAACTAGATGCACTTTAAGGTCCTTTCCAACTCAAACCTTTCTATGATTTTATGATTTATGATGGTTAATAATTCCCCAGTTAAACTCTATTTTGGTGAAGAATTGAGTCATTTTTACTAAACCACTTCTTTTTCTTACATACTATGATACTATGAAACCTGATCTAGTGAGTGGTATCCCTGCCCATGGCAAGGGGTTGGAACTAGATGCACTTTAAGGTCCTTTCCAACTCAAACCTTTCTATGATTTTATGATTTATGAGTTGCTAGACAACAATTTGCTTTCTTGCCTATTCTGCCTTACTTGTGCTTTGACTTTGCAGTATGGTCAGACTCTGTGATGATGGGCAGAGCAGCCAAGGTGGTTTGAAGGACTTGTCTGGTATGTTGTGAGCAGGGTGGGAAGTCAATGGGATGGAAAAGTCATGGGAGGGGAAAGTGCAAGAGTTTCCAGTCCAAGTGGGAGATGCAAGGCAGATGTGGCACCACCTGAGGGCCACAGAGAAGGGCTGAGATGATGGATAGAGCAGCAAAGGAATGAGAGACAGAAAGGAGAGGAGAAGAACTGGAGAAAGGAGATGTGAGCAGGATGGGAAGTCAATGGGATAGAAAACGCATGGGAGGGAAAAGGGCAAGAGCCTCCAGTCAAAATGAAGAGCCTTGAGAGAGAGATGCAAGGCAGAGGTGGCACCTTAAGTGGGCCACAAAGAAGGACTTAGAGGAGATGGATACAGCAAAGGGATGAGTGAGGCATAAAGGGGAAGAGAAGAGCTGGAGAAAGGAGAAGGGAGATGTGAGCAGGGTGGGAAGTCAATGGGGTGGAAAACTCACGGGAGGGAAAAGGAGAAGAGTCTCCAGTCAAAATGGGAGATGCCAGTCAGAGGTGACACCATCTGAGGGCCACAGAGAAGGATGGAGATGATGGATAGAGCAGCAAAGGGATGAGAGACACAAAGGGGAAGAGAAGAACTGAAAAAGGAGAAAAGGGGAGATTCTGGCTGTCCTGGGACAGAGTTTTCCCAGTAAAAAATGATGGCAAAGTGCAGTGGGCGCACTCCTCATGCCAAGGAGGGGGAAAGTCTCTGAGGGGGCACGAGGGAGCCTTGCAGCCCAATCAATTAATGCTGGAGAGAGTCAGCTGCTAGTGAATGAGATTTGAATTTCACACCATTGCTGGAAACCTCAAAATAAACCTTTCCCCTTCCCAGTGCGTCAGAAATTGTGTGTGCCTTATAAGGCAGTTTTGCCTGCTGGATGTTGTGGGGGCAGAAAAGGGAGAGAAAATAGACTGCAGAGCCCCTCTCTTACGTCTCTCCAGCCCTCTCTGTCACTCTCAGCCCCGGGTCGTGCTCGAGTTGGGAAGGGCTGTTTTCCCTCAGCCTGTAGCAGGAGGGAGGAAAATTCCCATGGGACGAAGAGCAAGAGAATGACAATTTCTGACTCACTGCCTGCAGTCAACTTCGAGTCCTGCTGCTTGTTAGTGGGGGGAGAAAGGCATCTGGCTAGGTGTGCTCTCCTGGGAGCTGCTGCCCTGCTAGAATGGTCCTGCAGGAAACAGAGCTGAGGATGTGGGGGCTGAGGGCACTTCAGCTCCTCTGATGGTCTGAGCAGCCTGAATTTCCATGGGAGGGAGCTGCGAGGCAGAGCAGGGAGTGTTGGGGATGGGATTTAATGAAGCAGAGGGTCGGTGTTGTTCTCTGCATCAAAGGGGCTTCCAGGGACAGAGAAACGCAAAGCTTTTCATTAGCAAATGAGCACGGAAATACCTGCCTGATTATCCTCAGCACTTAGTGAGCACTTCCCAACTTCAAACAGCTCTGGCAGCCCCAGAGAAAAGGCTCGAAATGCTGCCCAAAGCCATGAGCGCTTGTGTTTGCAGCTCATGGCAGCACTGGGTCCAGGGCTGGCCGCTCAGGAACACCTTGGCTTGCACATTGGTGCCAGCACAGAGAATCATGGAATGGTTTGGGTTGGAAGAACCTTAAAGCTCATCTCATTCCACCCCCTGCCATGGCCAGGGACACCTTCCACTAGCCCAGGTTGCTCCAAGCCCTGTCCAACCTGGCCTGGAACACTCCCAGGGATGGAGCAGCCACAGCTGCTCTGGGCAACCTATGTCAGTGACTCAGCACCCTCATAGGGAACAATTCCTTGTTAATATCTAATCTAAAACTACCCATTTTCAGCTTAAAGTTATTCAGGAGACTTTTTGAGCCCTGCTGGCCGCTCCACTCTATTCCAGAGTATCACAGTATGTGAAGGGGGTGGGATGTAGCTTAGAGATGATCCAGCCCCAACCTCCTGCCCTGGGCAGGGACACATCCCACCAGAACAAGTTGCTCAAAGCTTTATGTAACCTGGCTCTGAACACTGCCAGGCTTGGGGCAGCCACAGCCTCCCTGGGCAACCTATGCCAGTGTCTCACCACCCTCACAGGGAAGACCTCTGCCTAAGATCTCAATTTCCCTCTTGCAATTTCTCCCCATTCCTCCTTGTGCTGTCCCTGCACTTCCTACCCAAGAGTCCCTCTGCAGCTTCCCTGGAACCCCTTCAGCTCCTGGCAGGCTGCTCTGAGGTCTCCACACAACCTTCTCTTCTCCAGGCTGAACAGTCCCAACTCTCTCAGCCTGTTGGGCATGGCACACTGAAGTTCTGTGCTGGAATGGAAGTGACCCAGCAACTTCCCCTGCCCTGTCTTTGAACTGGCAGCCCAGAAATCCCAGAGCCAACCTGCCTGCCCCACCAGCAGTTCCCTTTGCAGTGTGAACACCCTGATGTCCCCCCAGAGCAGGATCCACCCTGGGAGTCCCCCTCACCTGCAACCTGCCTGAGTGAACCACAACCCTCTCCTCTCCTGTGTCAGCTGTTCACTCGTGGCCAATCCATCCTTCCCTTAATGTTGATTTATTCCACAGCATCTCAGCAGAGGTAATTTCCATATGGCACAGACTGCTGGAGTGGGCATTTTTCATGATATTTAGAAGCCAAGTCACTTCCATTTGCATAATATTCAAATGATTTCTAAATGTTGCAAACAGTTCACAGGAGAAAAACAAAAAGGTTACTCAGAAATTCTTTTCTTCTGCCTCTGGGGACAGAGAAACTGGTCAAGATTCATGGGATGCAGCCTGGATCACTGCTGGGACAGCAAGGAGTAGTTTTGCAGTTGAACCTGGGGGGAAAAGGGGATCTGATGGAAAGGGAAATGTGCATCTCACCTCCATGTGCAGAGCAAGGGGATGTGCCTATGGCACTGCTCCCAGCCACAATCCCAGTTTGGATCTGGGAATTTAGCACTGTTCCCTCCTGTCGTACAGTGACGATAAGGACTTTGCCTCCCTGTCTACCTAGGCAGCCTCATCCTGTTATTTCCCTTGTCTGGCCAGACCCTCTGACCTGAGGAGCTGTGCCCAGGGAAGCAGGAGACCTTCCTTCCCATCACACAGCTTCTGCCCAGGTGCAAGGGGAGAGGATTCCCCAGGAGCTCCAGGGAAATCAGCATATTCCACATGGCATTGCCATCAGGGCTAGTGCTGCACCTGAGGAGATCCCAGCCTTGCTTCCTGAGCTGATCCCTCCAGGCTCTACTCCATGCCTCAGCCTGTTTTCCCTCTGCCATTCAGCCCAGGATGGTTCCCCATTGTGTTTCAGTTTAAATAAAACTTTTCTCTTTGTTTATCTTGGACAAATATTTGCAGATTTAGTGGTTCACATCCTTGGGAGGGATGGGAGGGATTATGAAAAAAGCACTGGAGCCCTCGTTGCCTCACAGGCAGTGTCTGAGATCTGCTCACAAGCTCAGACCTTGCTCCTGCAAAGTCTTAGCCTCACCTGAACACTCTGTGTGCACACCTGAGCACTGGGATTAGCCACAAAGGCTCTGGGAGTTCCAGGGCATAATTTAGGCCTTGATTTAGCTGAAATGGGATAAGTAGGAAGGCAAGAAAAGTGTCTGAGATGTAACAAGCTCAAGCCTTGCTCCTGCAAAGCCTTTGCTGTGTTTCACTTCAGGTGTGCACACCTGAATGTTGTTGATTGTCCATAAAGGCTCTGGGAGATACTGGGAGGGATTAATTCCTTGATTTAGCTGAAATGGGATAAATAGGAAGGCAAGAAAAGTGTCTGAGATGTGACAAGCTCAGGCCTTGCTTCAGCAAAACCTTTGCTGTGCTTCACCTCAGGTGTGCACACCTCAGCGTTGTGATTAGCCACAAAGGCTCTGGGACATCCTGGGCAGAATTAATCCCTTGAGTTGGCTGAAATGATATAAATAGGAATACAGAAAAGTGTTTGAAATGTGACAAGTTCAGGCCTTGCTCCTGCAAAGCCTTTGCTGTGCTTCACCTTAGCACTGACTGTTCACTAAGGTGAGCCAATAAAGGCTCTAGGAGATCCTGGGAGGAATTAATCCCTTGATTTAACTGAAATGATATAAATAGGAAGGCAAGAAAAGTGTCTGAGATCTGATGACAAGCTCAGGTCTTGGCTCTGCAAAGCCTTAGCTTCACCTGAACACTGAGTGTGCACACCTGAGTGCTGGGATTAGCCTCAAAGGCTCTGAGAGATCTTGGGAGGAATTAATCCCTTGATTTAACTGAAATGGGATGAATAGAAGGCAAGAAAAAAGGCTGTAAATTCTTTTAATCCCATTGGCTTTGACACAGATTCAGGGTTTGTTTGCTTTTTAATTTTTCATATTAAATATATAAA